>NC_058405.1:47260491-47510480 GCF_002201575.2 Neomonachus schauinslandi | reverse complement strand
CTTTCTTTCTTTCTTTCTTTCTTTCTTTCTTTCTTTCTTTCTTTCTTTCTTTCTTTCTTTCTTTCTTTTTGATGGCACTTCCATTTACCCAATCACCTAAGCCAATTATTTAGTGATTCTTCTAAATATATTCTCTTTCTCATTACTAACCCTACTCATCAACCATCAAGACCTGCCAATTCTAACCCCCATCCCTATTGCTATAATTGAATTCAGGTCCTCATTATTGTGACCTTAACCACTGTAAAAGAATTGGATTTCTATTTCTCTATTCTAGTTCTATTAATCAGCCTTCAAGAAAATGCACATATTCCAAAATACAAATTAAATCTTCTCTTTTCACATTTTTAAACCATTACATATTTCTGCATAATCTGAAAGATACTATCCAAGCTCTGGATAAATGTCCTTCCTAATATGTCCTTGTATATCTCTCCACTTTTGACTCTTAATGGTCTTACCACAACTTTATTATTGTCATATACCCCTAAACATGCTGTACTATCTTTCCCCTGTTTCCAGAATCTGCTTTCTTTACTTGTTTACCCAGTGACTTCCTATTCCTCCACCAAAGGAAGACGTCATATCACCCATTCTATGAAGCACCTTTGAACAAGTTTTCACTCTCTTTTCTGTTTTACTTCACATTTGCATAGGATAGCACATATGTACTTACCAACCTGATAATATTAGTTCATATCTGTGTGTGCTCCTGTATTTTCTTCTTTTTATATGTGTCAACAGTGCTTTGTAGAACGCTTGGTTTATGATAAAAACTTCCATTGTTTCTGTAGTGTAGTGGTTATCACATTTGCTTCAAGATTAAAACTTGTATTGTTTTTCTTTTTTTTAACTTTCATTCACTCCTTTTTTTTCTTTTTATTATTTTATTTTAATTAATTAATTACTTAATTAATTAATTAATTTTGCTTTGCTTTGCTTTCCCTCCCACTATAATATTCCGATGGTAAGAAATTATTGAAAGATGTAAGAAATTACTGAAAGATATATTTACTTATATATGAAAATTACACATTCTAACTGAATATTCTTTTATTTCTAAATTTGTAATTAGGTTAAGTTAAAATAGCTCTGGTTAATGGCCTAAATACTACCAAACAAACCACAGTATGGGATGTCTGTTATCACTTAACGCCCTTTTATTCAAGTGCCCCCTAATTTAATCTTGAAAATTTAATAAGAATATGGTATTTTTATTCTTTGTCATTTTCAAAACTATTTCCAAAAATTTATGTTGAAGAAATAATGAACTTTTGTAAACCTACTGATTTTAGGATATTCAATGTGGTAAAAGTTGCTAATTAGCTAAAATATTATCAATATTCAGTATTTTCTATAGTATATATCTCAAAATTCTTCAGTTCTAAATTTATTATTTTAATTCATTGCTTCCTATAAAAATATTACAAAGGAATTAAAAACTAATGGTAAGTATTACTACTCCACTGCCACCATTCAATATGAACAATGACTATTTATTTAAATGATGTGGAGTTTTAAAAGATATGCTAAAAATTAACCCAAACACCTTTTTCTTAACAGTTTAGATAAGGATCAAGTTCTTGCAAATAACAAGACTTATTTTTTTTCTTTAGAAAGGAAATACTCATTTTTCTCTATACTTCAGTTACTAAAAATATTTAAGCTTTAAAATTATAATGTTGTGGTACTTTTTCTTATCCACTTCCATAATAAGTGAAGATATAAATATACTCAATAAAATTTCATAAAGGTTTTATAAATACCATGTACATTTTTTCTGATTAATCATTTTCCTTTCTGAATATGACATTTACATTAAGAAATATAGTTTTTCTACATATTTCCTTCAAGTCATAAAAATCTCAGTGATGACGCATTTTTTTTTTGCCTTGTTCCAGTATTCTTTTTTTCTTTTTTTTTAAGATTTTGTTTATTTCTTGACAGAGAGAGAGACAGCGAGAGAGGGAACACAAGCAAGGGGAGTAAGAGGGAGAGAGGGAGAAGCAGACTTCCCGCAGAGCAGGGAGCCCAATGCAGGGCTTGATCCCAGGACCCTGGGATCATGACCTGAGCCGAAGGCAGTCACTTAAGGACTGAACCACCCAGGCACCCCTTGTTCCAGTATTCTTATGGAGTTTTTTCTCCTCCAGACATAACTGAGTTAGTCAACAAAATGCTGCTTACAAATAAGCAAATCTTTTTCAGAAGGGAGATAGAAAAATATTAACAAAACTTATTATTTCCTGGAGGTAAGCACCTGACTCTTGGTTTTGGTTCAGCGCAGAATTTGCTTGAGATTCCTTCTCTCCCTCTCTCTCTCTGCCCCTCCCACTCATGTGCACACACTCTCTCTCTCAAATAAATAAATAAATCTTTAAAAAATATGATTTCCCAGAAAATTAGATGGATGAAAATCTGCTTCTTGTCAAAAAACATAAGGTTTATGGTTTTCTCCAATGTTTATTTCAAAAGGATGCTTCACAATTAAACTTATTAAAATTATTTCAAACTCATACAACTCAAAACTAAAAATGCAATAATCCAATTAAAAAATGGGCAGAGGACCTGAATAGACATTTGTTGTTCAAAGACATACAGATGGCCAACAGACATGTGAAAAGGAGCTCAGCATCACCAATCACCAGGGAAATGCAAATCAAAAGCACAATGAAATATCACCCACACCTGTCAGGTTGGCTGGTATCAAAAGGCAAGAAAGAATAAGTGTTGGTGAGGATATGGATAAAGGGACCTTTATGCACTATTAGGGAGAATTTAAATTGGTACAGTCATTATGGAAAATAGTATGGAAGTTCCTCAAAAATTAAAAATAGACATACCATAAGATTTAGCCATTCCACTTCTGGGTATTACTCAAAGAAATAAAGAAAACGAATTTGAATTCATTCATTGCAGCATTATTTATATGGCCAAGATACAGAAGCAACCTAAATGTTCATCAACAGATGAAGAGATAAAGAAGATATGGTGTATATATACAATGGAATATTATTCAACCATAACAAAGAATGAATTAGTGCCATATTATGCCATATTATGTTAAGCGAACCCAAAGGGTATTATACTAAGTGACGTAAGACAGAGAAAGATAAATACCATATGATTTCACTTATATGTGGAATCTAAAAAACAAAACATACAAACAAACAAAATAAAACAAAACCAGATTCTGGTTGCCAGAGGAGAGGTGTTAGGGGAATGGGCAAAATAGGTAAAGGAGATCAAGAGGTACAGACTTCCAGTTATAAAATAGGTAAGTCACAGGAATGGAAGTACAGCATAGGGAATAGTTAATAATACTGTAGCAACTCTGTATGATGACAAATAGTAACTACACTTATCATGGTGAGCATTTCATTTTGTATATAAATGTCAAGTCACTCTTGTATACCTGAAACTAATGTAATATTGTTTGTCAACTATATTTCAGTAAAAAATAAAGCAAAGAATTAAACAAAAACAAAAACAAAGTTATTTTAAACTTAATGATTATGAAAAGTAAGCCACAAACCTAGCAATATATTTCACATGAAATTACTGACATGTTTGTCAATAGGAATTTCTTGGAAATATACATTTAAAACTTCTCTCTAAATTCCTAGACAAATAACATATAGAAAATATTTCTAAAAGGAATAATGGTAAATATTTTCTACTGAGAAAGTAATAGACTATTATTGTAATTGACTATCTTTTAACAGATAAAATTATGTTACTGCAGAAAATCAAAATTATCTTTTCAGTAACTTCTTCTAGAGGCTCAGCAAGAAGTAAGAACAGATAGCTTCGAAATTGGGGTAAAAAATTAATACATACCCTTGTAAATGCAGAATAACTAACAGAAGACACAAACTCCATTTACTCAGCTTGAATACAAGTTTTCCCTCATACCTTTACAGGAAATTAATGAAAATCAACAAATACTATATTTTCCTATATCTGATTTGGTTTCTAAAACAAATATGGAATTTCTTAGGATAAATAAAAATTACTACAAGTCAGGTAAAATAAATTTTCAAGGAATGAAAATATCTTTTAACGTCTTAATATTCAACTATGGAATAAGTATTTCATTTCTTCATTATAATTCCTAGTATGTTAAAAATGAGAAGAAATGCTATTTGTTGTATTTCTCATGAAAACAATGCAACTGCATTGTTGCTAAGTCCTTAAAATGAACCACTTTCAAAATCTTAGAAGGCTATAAATTCCCTGTTGAACACCTGCATTGTTTTCAAGGCCATCAATAGATCTTTGTGTATATCATTTACTAGAATGTGCAGTCATCAGTATTTTGATTAGTGTTGTCCTAGGTGACTGACATACTTCTGATTGATTAATTTTTTTTAATTTTATTTTTATTTATTTGAGAGAGAGAGAATGAGAGACAGAGAGCATGAGAGGGAGGAAGGTCAGAGGGAGAAGCAGACTCCCTGCCGAGCAGGGAGCCCGATGCGGGACTCAATCCCGGGACTCCAGGATCATGACCTGAGCCGAAGGCAGTCGCTTAACCAACTGAGCCACCCAGGCACCCCTGATTGATTAATTTCTAAGAAAGATTATTTAACTACTTTTGAACAGAGACAAGATAGACCATCTATGGGAATAATTTAAGAATTATTATATATAATGTGATGGTGAATTGATGTGTCAACATGGCTGGACCACAGTACCCAGGTATTTGGCTAAATATTATTCTAGACAATTATGTGAAGTTATATATTTTTTTTTAGATTAAATTGACATTTACATCAGTAGACTCTCAATAAAGCAAATTATACCCCATTATATGGGTGGGCCTCAAACAATTAGGTGATAATAGTAAAGACTGACATTCCCCAAAGGAAAGGGATTCTGCCAAGCAGACTGCCTTTGGCTTTGAGCTGCAATTCACTTCTTCCATGGGTCTTCTGCCTGCCAACCTACCTTGCAGATCTTGGACGTGCCAGCCTCCATAGTCATGGAAGCCAATACCTTAAAATTGCTCTCTCTCTCTCTCTCTCTCTTTCTTGGTATATACAAATTTTATATACAAACATATAACATACAGTGTTGCTGAAATAATTGTAATATCAGGATTCTGAAATATATATATGTACAAATATACAGATACATATGCACACAAACAATATACAATTATCATTATATCTGAATCATATATATATATATACAGAGAGAGGTGGTAGGGGAGGAGGGAAGGAGGGAGCATGGAAGAGAGAGACAGAGAGAGAGAGATCTGTTTCTCTGGAGATCTGTTTCCCCAACTAATACACACGGTATATTTAGACTTGAAAAACTGCAATTGATTTTAAAATTAATGTTATTTGAATATGTCAAGGATTTTATTTTTTATTGATACTTAACTTCAGTACCGATCATCCAGAATAAACATGGGGAAATGTGTGATTTTAGTATTAGGCATATTTTCAGCTATGTTAATTGTCTGAACTCTATCACTGTTGTAAAATTAGGGATATCTCAGTCTTTGAAAGTATTTGTTGGCAGTGATATTACTGGGAAATAATATTAATAACTTCCCTCCCTAAAGCTGTCATCTAATTTGGCTTTGCTTAAGACCTAATTGGGAGAGGGGAGCAAAAATTTATTTGCATTCTTTCCAATACGGAATTAACATTTATCTATTTCATAGTGAAAAAAAATAATAACATTTATTTAACCCAATTCTATTCTAGACGTGTATAAGTTAAAAGTAAAATCTATAGGTAATTATATTTCCAACACTTCTCTCTGAATAGGAAAGGGTATGTTTAATTTCAGATGTGAGGGATGTTTGTTTTTTTTTTTTATATACCAAGGTTCTATGTCTATACTACTCCCATTATTTTCCCAGTTAAAGTTAGTTAAACAACAGAAATTTAGATCTCACAGCTTTGGATTCTGGAAGTCTGAGATCAGGTGCCAGCATGGCCGGTGAGGCCTCTCCTGCAGGTCACAGACTTCCCTTGGTGTCTGCACATAGTAGAAAAGCTAAGGAGCTTAGGTTGCCTCTTTTATTAGAGAACTAATCCCATTCGTCAGGGCTCCACCCTCATGACCTAACCACCTCTTAAAGATCCCACGTACTAATATCATCACTTTGGGGGTGAGGATTTCAATATATGAATGTTGGAGGAGATACAAACACTCAGACCATAGCAAATGAGACTGGACAAACTTTTGCAGATTTCCTGTATGAATAACACTGGTTAAAGTCTTGTCTTTAGTACTTACTAGTTATGCAAACTTGGACCTTTTCGTAACCTCTCTGGTTCAATTTCTTCCTCTTTAACTATGGGCTTAAAGGTATCTAACACATGAACCGGTAAAGAATAAATGTGAAATGTTTAAAAGGCTCTTTGTAAATAAAGAAAGCCTCTATCAATATATTCAGTATTTTTTTGTGTGTGTGTATTTTTCTGGGGAGAGTGATGCTTTGAGATGACAATCTATTTCAATTTTTTTTTCAATTTCTTTTTCTTTTTCTCCTAAAACATCACCACTCATTAGCAGCTAGTTCTAAAAGTTGTCTACATGCAACAAAGTCCTACTTCAAGACTATTACATAATGCCTACAACTTTGCCTCTTTCAGATGTTCCAAATTAGCTCCTTTCTCCCATACAGCAGAAAAAAAAAAATCTAACCTAAATTACACATATATGTAGTCTTTTCCCACCACAGAAATTTTAACATATTAAATACATTAGATGATTCCAGTTTTTAGTGGTTTCATTTTTAAGATACACATTACTACTGGTGTCTACTTATAATCAACCTAACAAACTGTTTTCAACACTTGTTTACTGTCCCCTGCAATTTAGAACAACTCTGGGTCTAAACTGATGGTGAATTCATCTACCTTAAGAGCCCCTAAACTCAACCGACTGACTCAGCTACTCAGTAGTAGCAGTATCTCACCTGATTTTTCCTTTTTGCCATACCCAGGATGCAAAAAATAAAAATAAAACATAATTCATATACAGAATCATTTCCTAAAAACTGCTGTGCCTTTTTCCTTTCTTAAGCAGCACTAGCCTGGGCTGAGATCTTTCACTCTAAAATTCATATCAATTGCAAAGTATATTTTTGAAGATTGAATAAATTAGCGCATGTAAAAATATTTAACACATGACCAAGAATGCACTCTTCATTATTTCCCACTTTTCATCTCCAAGTCAAGGGATTTTTTTTTTTTTAAGATTTTATTTATTTATTTGACAGAGACAGACACAGCGAGAGAGGGAACACAAGCTGGGGGAGTGGGAGAGGGAGAAGCAGGCTTCCCATGAGCAGGAAGCCCAGTGTGGGTCTTGATCCCAGGACTTTGGGATCAGGGCCACCCAGGCACCCCGTCAAGGGATTTTTCTTACCGATACCGTTATTTCACATTTTCTTCATACATGTGCTATTCTGTTTAGATTATTTCAGTTACATTGGAAAATTGTTGAGTTATGCTAAAGGTAACTCTTTATTTATAATATACAGTGTAATTCTTTTTTTTAAGGATTTTATTTATTTGTCAGAGAGAGAGAGACAGACTGCACAAGAAGGGAGAGGGGCAGAGAGAGAGTGAGAAGCAGACTCCCCACTGAGCAGGAAACCCAATGTGGGACTTGATCCCAGGACCCTGAGATCATGACCTGAGCAGAAGGCAGCCACTTAACTGACTGAGCCACCCAGATGTCCCTATATAGTGTAATTCTATAACATTTATTTTTTACCTTTGTTATAGAAATGACTGCGTTAAATAATGCACATTTTCACCTTAGTATATTCACTTCCCATAATTTGTCATGTAAGCCAATTGCCAAGGAAACAAGGACAGTGAAGAACTGAGATATGTTGCCTGCCAGAGTTCTACTGGAAGTTGGTGACAGAGAATTAAAATTCACAACCTCAGAAATTCAATGTGGAGTTGAGCACATTCTCTTACATCCTCCATTCCACACCAGAATGGAGGATAGAAAGGGAAAAAAAAAAAAAGAACAAAAAATCTGTTGATTGTTTGCTGAGATCTAAATCATAGATTGCAGACTGCCACAATAAACTGCCCAACTCTGTCAATCCGAATGATGGAAGCTGATACTCTCAGAGTGGTTTTTCTGCCTCATGCCTCTTGGGAGAACCTCTTCTTCATCTCACCAGTGAGATCTACAGATGCCAAGAAAATATATTGTCTGGAGGCATATCCTAATCCAGAGGAGCGACTTAGCCACTACTTTAGCTCAAAGCCTACTACTATGAAGCTTCCTTTGGGTAGGTTTCTGTCCTGGGACATAGGATTGGAGAAAACAAATAACAAGACAAATTTAGTTTCTCAGTTATGTGGCCACCACCCAGAGGACTGTATGGTTAAGATTAGAAAACCTAAGCAATACACCAAAGAAAAATTGAGGGAAGGAAAAAAATCAACCAAAGAGAAACCAGGAAAAGGTAGTATTCATTTTCTGTAGTTTAGACAAAAGCTACATTTTAAATAATATATCAGTAATGTAATAAAATCAATATTGGTTAGTAACCATTCCATGCTAGCCAGAAAAATGGGTGTCTCAAATTGTCATTGAAAGGTACAATTTCTTTATGTGTGAATATTACAGTTGAAAAGACAAGGTAAGGAAAGAATATGAAAAACTGTCATGTCTTTATATTGTACAATTCTCAGAAAACATCAACATATTATAAATCATAAGAAAAATAGTTTAAAATATAACTCAATTAACAAAAACAAACAAGCAAAGCCCTCTGCTATAAGGATTAGGACTTACTAATATAAACATTTGAACTCTTTCCAGCCAGACTGGTTTTCACTGAGTTTCCTAGGAGACAGGGAAGGAAAAGGGAAGAAAAATACTATGTTTTTGAGGAATGGTAAATTGCATAAGGGCAGCACCAGAGAGCAGTCTAAAAGATATTCATGTGAAGCAGCAGAGTCAGTGACCGAAACAATCTAATTAGAAGGTAGGAACTCTCTCTCAATCACTTGGGTAGAGTTGACACAACTCATACTATGTAGCCTGTAACATATTAAATGAAAAGTGATAAACAATAAAAACAAATAGTATGTTTAATAGTGTTTTTAGGAACTTCTATGTCATTAGTAGCTTCTCTGTGACAGAGGAATTACTTTTAAAGTGGATCCAAAGCAAATCATTATTTAAACCCATACTAGAGCAAAAGGACAAAAAAGTAGAAGCAGAGGGCGCCTGGGTGGCTCAGTCGTTAAGTGTCTGCCTTCGGCTCAGGTCATGATCCCAGGGTCCTGGGATCGAGCCCCGCGTCGGGCTCCCTGCGCTGCGGGAAGCCTGCTTCTCCCTCTCCCACTCCCCCTGCTTGTGTTCCTGCTGTCGCTATGTCTCTCTCTGTCAAATAAATAAATAAAATCTTTAAAAAAAAAAAGCAGAAGCAGAAATTAGGGTTCTCAGAGAGAATGAAAATAAAAAACCACTTAGAGAAGTAAGGTTTTTTTTAGTAACTATAAACACACATTTGAAAAAAATCACATCAGTGGAAAACAAATTACCATAGGACTTGGTTAATTATGTAAGCTATTATATATATAAATTTGAGTAAAGGTACATATAGCATGGAGGCAATATTTTCAAGAAGTAAGTTCCCTGACAAAAGGAAGTGGCAACTCCTATAAAGACGCTGTAATAGACAAATAGTATGGAACCCAGACCAGAATATCAGCTGAAAAGAAAGCAAAATCTAAATGCAATCTGGACCAAAACTGCAACAATTTCCTCAGATAAATTTGGCCAAAGGTATGCTCAATCCCTAGAGATGAGCTATTACTAGTTTACTAACAGAACACTGTGAGTTTTTACTGTTTGATACATCCTTCCATAACTGTGTAACTCTTACTATTATGATTATTTTTCAGATAATCCTCCCACTGTTTTATCAAAGTTTCCATTTAGTTATGCAGTGATTGAATCAATCTTTACATTTTCTATTTCTACTAAGTCAGTAGGATCTGGTGATGGAGCATGTACATGAAAACTAAAAAAAATTGAATTAGACACTGGCACATATTACAATTTGGGGCTTTTCTTCCTTTTGGAAATGAATACTTTTTTTTGTAGAGGAAAACTTTTTCTTAAATAATACTACAGAAAAGAATAACCAATCCCTTCTATCCATCATGCTACACATCCAATCTATCACAATATCTAAAAATTTCTCTTTCATTCCCAAATGCTTCATCCTCCTATGTTTCAGTATTTCCACTGGTCTCAAGTTAACCAAAGTCCTTGTCATTTTGCTATTCAAGAGTCACCAAACTGATATCCTTACATAAAATTTACCTGTACATTGCAAACATTTCCTAAGCTCTGCTTTCTCACCTCCTCACTGTTCCAACACCTGATTTAATCAGCCCATTTCTCATAGAATGAGGTAAAAACGCATTAGGGGCACCTGGGTGGCTCAGTTGGTTAGGCGACTGCCTTCGGCTCGGGTCATGATCCTGGAGTCCCGAGATCGAGTCCCGCATCGGGCTCCCTGCTCAGCGGGGAGTCTGCTTCTGCCTCTGACCCTCCTCCCTCTCATGCTCTCTGTCTTTCATTCTCTCTCTCTCAAATAAATAAATAAAATCTTTAAAAAAAAAAGTTTTTAAAAACGCATTAAAGAATCATTCAATGTTTCACTGCCCCATCTCCAGACTTATTTTCCAAGTTGTCCCCTTTATTTAAGTTAAACATTCACATTTGGTAATTAACATGTGTTATGTGGAAATTTTTCCTCTCTCAGTAACTTTACCAGTTTTTAAATTTTATTTTTAAAGATCATTTCTAATTGCAATCTGGAGAATAAAGAGAAGTAACACTGAAAGCAGAAGAATTATTTACAAGACAAATACACCAGCAAAGAAGAGAGATGAACTAAGGCAGTGCTGGTAAGTGAGTGTAAGAACTAAGGCAGTAAGGCAGATAAGCCTTACAGGTAACATTATCTTCATTGTTCCAACATTTTTCTTCCGAATGCATACTGTTTTTTGTTTTGTTTTGTTTTTTGTTTTTACATTTGCTTGACTTTCTCGGTACTAATCACTATCTTTCTTCAAGGTTCTTCAAAGAAATAGTAAAACCCTTGTTTCAGGAGGCATACACATGAGGTAATAGTTTTGTCTTTGTTTTTTGGTATGGTGGTTAAGTAGGAAAACACACCTCCTGAGCCCCACTCTAGCTCCAATCTGTACTGATTATCCATTATACTGGAAATGATTTCTTACCATTTCCAGGATACATTGTTTCTTCCTCTTTTTTCCTTTCCTTTTCTTTCTTTTTCTTTTTCTTTCTTTCTTTCTTTTCTATGAGCTTGCATTAATGTAAATGCTTTATTCTACCCTCATACTTGATGGATAATGTAGAAAGTTTGTAAACAATTATGTTGGAAAGAAATATCCTTTATATTTTGAAGGGTTTTCTTCACCTTCCAACTTTTAAGGTTGTTTTGATAAACTGACACCATTATTTAACATGATTTTCTTGGCATACACTAACTCTCACTGTCTGTCTGTTTCTTTCTGGAAGCTTTTTTTAAAATATTTTATTTATTTATTTGAGAGAGAGAGAATGAGAGAGAGCACATGAGAGGGGGGAGGGTCAGAGGGAGAAGCAGACTCCCTGCCTAGCAGGGAGCCTGATGTGGGATTCCATCCAGGGACTCCAGGATCATGACCTGAGCCGAAGGCAGTCGCTTAACCAACTGAGCCACCCAGGCGCCCTTTCTGGAAGCTTTTAAGGTCATTAATTTTTCTCAGGATTTTCAAAACTGTGTGGCAATTATACCTTAATATGGGTAATTTAAAAATTCTTTGTCCAGGTATTCGGCATGCTCTTTGAACTGGCAATTCCATGTCCCTCAAATTTTCTTCAATCATTATTTTATAATTTCCTCCTGACCAGGCTTGCAATCGCCCTGGAACTCTCATCAGGAGGCTTTTTAGATTCCCAGGATCTATCCTCAAGTTTCTTGAATAATTTTTTTCTTATTTTTATATCACCATTTATTTCTTTCTACTTTCAATGATTTCCCAAAATGTCTTTTTCACTATTTATATTTATATTTTAGCTAACAAACTTCAAATTTCAAAAAAAAAAAAATACCTTCCCATATTCTGATTGTTTCTTTATCACTATTGTTGTTTTAAGAATTAGAGATTTCTGGGCACCTGGGTGGCTCAGTCATTAAGTGTCTGCCTTCGGCTCAGGTCATGATCCCAGGGTCCTGGGATCGAGCCCCACATCGGGCTCCCTGCTCTGCGGGAAGTCTGCTTCTCCCTCTCCCACTCCCCCTGCTTGCGTTCCTGCTCTCGCTATGTCTCTCTCTGTCAAATAAATAAATAAAATCTTAAAAAAAAAAAAAAAGAATTAGAGATTTCTTCTGTTCTTTGTAGTCTTTGTTCCCTTCATATTCATTTCTGTTTGATGTAGATTTCCTCAAATGTGTCATAATTCTTGGCTGTATTTTCATGATATACTGTGAGGCATAAAAACTGCTATCTGGAAGCTCTGTGAGCCTGTATGAGCATTGTGAGTGAATGATATTTGTTGCACAAAGGTTGGGTAGAGACCTCCAAATTTCAGTGCTTATAAATCTTTTCTCTTATAGCCTGTCATTGTCTCCAGAGAAGAATCCAGCATTCTCCTTCCTTGGGGATATAAGCTTATATACACTAGTGAACTGGGAGCTGAATATGTGGCAACAGGCTGCCCAGCTTTTTTATATATAGAATTTGACTTGATCTCTCTCCATCTTTAGTACACCCACCCTACAATGCCTTCATTGGGCTTGGAAGGCTCTAATCCACAGTCTCTCAGATTAATATCTCAAGAGCATACAACTATCATTTGTTCAAGGTGGACTAAGGTAGGGCTGATTTTCAACAGATCCTTGCTCTTCTGTTGCCTCATGCTCACACTCTGAAATTCTCCACATCTCCATTCCATGCACTTGTAAAAGTTCTGAGTGAGAGACTGACTCGTTCCGCCCAGGCTTCCTCCTGGCCAACACTCAGGCTTCAGTGTAATTTACACCAATAGGCCAATTACCAATGATCTGTTTTTGATTTTTTGTAATTTATTGACTTTCATGTTTTAGTATTTCTTTTTTTTTTAAGATTTTATTTATTTATTTGCGAGAGAGAGAATGAGAGAGAGAGAACACATGAGAAGGGATAGGGTCAGAGGACGAAGCAGACTCCCTGCCGAGCAGGGAGCCCGATGCGGGACTCGATCCAGGGACTCCAGGATCATGACCTGAGCCGAAGGCAGTCGCTTAACCAACTGAGCCACCCAGGCGCCCCATGTTTTAGTATTTCTTAAGTTCACCTGCCCCTTCTCTTCTTCATCTTTATGGATTTATACCATTATAAAATCTAGTTCAGTCATTTTAGTGTGTTTCTGTTTATTTTGCTTTTTTGTAGGAAACCGAGATAATCTCCTATGTTTAGTAAAAAAATCCTGGTGATATATTTGAAATGGAAGAAAGTTTCAAGAAAATAAAATACAAAGGGTTGGGAAGGAAGTCAGCAATGGAAGAAATGTCCTTGAGTGGGAAGATGTAACAGAAAGCAGTACAGCAATGAGGGTATGGATAAGGACACTTAAGGGGCTTTTAATTTGATTGGTGTTCTAGATACGGGACATGACTGAACTAACCAACCTCATAAGTACAGGTCACCCCAAGATAAAGTCCCAATATCAAAAGCTCAATAATGAAAGTAGATTTCAATCTCTGAGCAGTATTCAAATACTACACTACTGAGGATAATTTTTGATACTTTTTTGACAACTTTGTCCTCAGATCAAGGTGACTAGATTGCTCAAGCTTTGTATGATGTAAAGCAGAAGTCCTGGGATGGCATTGGAAAAGTAGGTATTGGGGTTTTATGACCTCACTGTTAAAAAGCAATACATTAGGTATTTTTTTTTTTCAAAGTTAAAAGCGCGTCAAACACGCCTAGCATTTATTATTTTAATCACAAACCTACAGACCCCTTAGTACACCCTCCTTGGGGCTTGACCCTAAGGATCCGAAGCTGACAACCTTGGGTGTATGTGGTAGGAAGGGTGAGGATGGGCAGGGAGTGTCTCTTAATAGCTCTGAAATGGGGAGGATTCTTCCAAATGGAGAACTGGGTGGAGGCCAGAGGTTGGAGGTGACCTAGCTTCTGAGAAGGGGGGGGGGGGTCAATAAAAAAATCAGATAAACCAAAGAGGGGTTCATATGCTTTTGCAACCCTCCCTCCAACCCTCTGCTTTGGTGGGGTAGGCTTCCACTTTTTTCCTGGGCTTGGGAACTCCCCAGAAAGGCCCCTTCCTTCATCTTGTTCCTCTACAGACTGTAAGAGTGCTGGGGTGCTGGCTCTGGGAACCTGGACTCAGGACCCCTAATTCCTATCACCTCCCCAAACTGCCCTTCAAGGTAGGAGGTGGGACTCTACCCAAGGGTGAGGGTCTAGCTCTCACTCCTGATGGAGGTCCGGAATGTCGACCCACAAGATTTCAAGATCTGCCCCCTTCTCCAAGGGCGAGGTTGGCTCAGAGCCCTCTTGGGTTAGGTCCCATTGGTCCCAGGCTAAGGCTGGGGAGCTGAAGTACCACTCCTCCCTGCAGCGTGGAATGCTTGGATGGGATGTTGCTAAGGGACAAGGTCTGTGATCTCCTAGTGGCCTGATCTCACGGACTCCGCCGTGCCTGAAATACCTGCGAGTGGCCGTGCCTATAGGGAAGGGGCGGAGCCTAGCTCCTGCCTTGCTGGAAGGCCAGTACTGAGCTCCCAGGTGAAGGGCTCGCTCTCCTCCTCACTTCTGTTCCATGGCTGAAACACCTCACTGGTTCCTATTGTGGGGAGGGGGCAGGGCCTCATCTGGCTCCTCCTCCTCGCCTGGTTACGGGGGTTAACTAGATAATCACCAACTTGGATGAATGTATCAGTCCTTTATTGGTCTTTGAATTCAACATTTTCCACTTTAAATTATTCTATACTCTATAAGCTAGATCATCACCAATAAAGCAATGGTCCCCCCAAATTTAGAAAAATATGTAAACAGCCTCAATAAATGTATACTTTATTTCCTGAGCTGTAAACTGGGGAATAATTATAGTTCCGCTGGCTTCATGTGCATGTGACTTGAGCAATTACCCAGAGCCCTACACTTAGAAGATTCTTGATTTAATGTTCAGTTTTTGCCATATTGAAATTATTAATAGTTTTTGGACAAAGGGCCCCACCTTTTCACTTTGCACTTGGACTTGCAAATTATGTAACTGGTTCTGTTCCCACCTCATACAGCTGTTATAAGAACTAAATGAAGCAGAACAGTGCCCTGCAGATATTAATCCTTCAATAATGCCAGCTGCCAGCCTTATTAGAATAATTGTTGTTGTTGTTATTATTAGCAATAGTGTAGTAGTATTAAAAATAGCACTTTATTCAGTAGTACTCAATTACACCATACTCATTATTCACTCATTCTTTAACATAGAAGCATTCATTATTTCTTATGTGTTAGATGCTGTTCTAAGGAATATATTAAAATCACCAGTTTCTCTATATTCTCAATTAGACCATAACATTCTTTAAAAAAAGAGAACGTATCGTGTTCATTTCAATAGCTTCCATGCCTACCAAATATAGTTGCTCCACAATTATTTGTTGGAAAAATAAATGGCTAAGTGTTTTGAAAGTACCTTATAAGTTATTAAGCCATATACAATGAAAACTATTTTTATTATATCCACTCATTTTAACAATTTTATATTAGGTGCCTTCCAATTTAACTTTTAACTGGGTTCTGTCCACCTACTAACTCCCTTTGGCAAATCTTGCTGAAAGCATGGTCCTTTTAAATATTATAAAGCATCATGCATACTACATCCATTAGGAACAAGGCAAAATTCTCAAAATTTGACACACTTAAAAGTCAAAGATTATAACGGAATAGGTCATTGATACAACATTCAAATCCCTTAATCATCATACTAGGAACACATCACTTCTACCAATAGCACGATGGTATGATGTCCAATGATATATGGTATTTAACTAATTATAAAACCCTTGCCACTACCATACAAATACCAAATCACAATTTTGTTCAGTCTTCTAAGAAGATGGTTCCTGTCACAGCAGGCAAAAAATAAGTCATTTGGCTATAAAGGCATTTTCTATTCAGAAGCTCAGTACTTATCTCCAAATACCTCCACTTAAAAAAAGAAAGGTCCAATTAAACTCAGTTCTTTTGAAAATCAGCCTAATTAGAGATATCGGGGGATTACTGCCAAGAAATCAGATTGTTTTACTTTCAAGTTTTATAGACTCGATATGCTTGATAGGTTATTCAGTGCTGACATGTTTATGAGGTATTTCAGTTCCCTGAATTGCGTAAAAGATTGTAGCTTCATCATGTGGACTTTGCCACTTAAGTAATTCTAGTTTTCATGAAGATATCAATTACATGTTGCTGCATATGAACTGGTCTACTTGAAATGCTTGTTTCCTGCACAATTATGCCACAGGTTTAGTGATAATGTTGGTATAATGAAAATAACCATTGTTAAGTTCCACCTCTGTGGAAAGCCACTGAAAGTTCTGAAGCTAAGAAAACAGAGATAGTACGGTTGACCTTTGAACAATGTGGGGGTTAAAGCACTTACTCCATGCAGTCAAAAACCTGTGCATAGCTTTTGAGTCCCCGCAAATTTAACTACTAATGGTCTACTGTTGACCAGAAGCCTTACCAATACCATTAAGTTGATTAACACATATTTTGTATACATATTATATACTGTATCCTTACAATAAACCAAAGTAGAGAAAAGAAAACACTATTAAGAAAATCATAAGGAAAAGAAAATACGGGTGCCTGGGTGGCTCAGTCGTTAAGCGTCTGCCTTCGGCTCAGGTCATGATCCCAGGGTCCTGGGATCGAGCCCCACATCGGGCTCTCTGCTCGGCAGAAAGCCTGCTTCTCCCTCTCCCACTCCCCCTGCTTGTGTTCCTGCTCTCACTATCTCTCTCTCTGTCAAATAAATAAATAAAATCTTAAAAAAAAAAAAAGAAAGAAAATACATTTACAGCACTGTGCTATATTTATAAAAAAATTCAGGTATAAAAAAAATTGGGGAGAAGTAGACCTATGCAGTTCAAACCGGTGTTGTTCAAGGGTCAACTGTACATGCAAAGAATGTAACAACTGTTCTGAATCTATTTGACACATTTATAGATAAAAGGGTTAGAGATTTATAGGCACCATCTGACTGAGGTAAATAATAATTAATAATAATAATAACAGCTACCACTTACAAATGTCATGCTATGTACTCAGTGTTATATTCATTGTCAGTTGATTTTCACAATAGCTTTAAGAGACAACATGAATGTGCTTATAAAGAGAGAGATACTCTAAGATAGTTCGGACTTAAAGGTCATCCTGAGAAATGCCAGAATGAATGGAAGTTGCAGTCAAGTTACCAATCTGGTGAAACTGGATTGACATCTAAGAGAAGTATGGCACATCTGTGATCATAATTTATTTGGCAAAGGATGCAAAGGGTAGATTTAGAAGAAAAGTCCATTTTATCTGTCTGGGGTTATAACGTGATAATACTTAGTTTATAGAGTTTTAACATTTTGTCCCCTTTTCAGTGAACCACAGTAAAAATATTCACTGACCATAAAAAAATAACATGATAATACTAAAATTATTATAAATATTGTAGTCAAATGGTCAAGAAAATATAGAGGAAAATTGAACTGAGAATGTTAAACTCTTATTAATTCCAACATTTAATTATTAATGTTAATAGAGTATTTTTTTACTTATTTAAGATACATAACAGAATTGAAAACCATGAACTGCCTAAAAAGGTACATGTAAAAGAATAGTGGTAGCTAGTTATATTTTGTTTTTTAGGGTGGCAAGACCTAAATGTAGTGGCAGAAAAATTTACTGAGACTTTGAGCTACCAATAGTGGTTAGCACTGACTTCATCTGTTGTCAACAGTGTATTGTAAGTGTATTAGTGTTTTGTAGGCATGTATTTATATATGTGTGTAAAAGATCATTTAATTCAAAACATATTTTACATAGTTTTTTCAATACTGACTGTTCTGATAATACAAGCTTCCCTATTTCTTCCTCATATTTCAGAAGTCAGTAACCCAATTTGAACTTCCTGCAAAGAACATGAGATGCTGAATTTCCAAAGAAAAACAGCAATTCTGGACTATTCACAGACTTTCATTTTGTATGAAAGGGAAGATTTTCAGTAACAATGAAATTCATTTCCTTGCAAAGAAAAATGGATGCAAGTATGAATTCATGAAGGAATAGCACGGATGTCTCTATATAGGCGAAGCCACACAGTGTGTTTTCAGGGAAGTCTGTGACTATAAACTTCTTAATACCTTGGTTGATAATTTGTAAATACTATATTTTTAAAGTCAGTTTTGCTTTGAGTTACTACTTCAAATATAATCACAAAAAAATTTTGAGCGGTTGGGGGAGGGGCAGAAGGTGAGGGAGAGAGAGAAACCCAAGCAGGTTTCATGCCCAGTGTGGAGCCCAACGCGGGGCATGATCTCACAACCTTGAGGTCCTGACGTGAGCAAAAACCAAGAGTCAGAGGCTTAACCGACTGAGCAACCCAGGCACCCACAAAATTCTTTTATTACTATCCAATTTGAACAATGCTAAAAATACCTGAACCAAAATATTCTCTTGTATTTTGTCTGACCATGTGAGTAATAATGAAATAGCTGTTTCAGTTAGCTTTAGGGACAGATGAAAAGTGTACATCATTTCCTCTTGAAGCAAACATCTAATCAGCAAAAAGTACTAGTGGTAGCTTTCCATCTACAAAGGAAGAGAGGAATAATAATTTCCCATAATGACATGTCTTCAAACTCCAAATTACCAGAGTAGTATAAAATGGCAATGATGTAATTCAGTGATATATATATAAATCAACTGTAAATTTATTTGTAGAAAGGTCTTCCTCAGAAAACCACTATGATATTTGTTCTAAAAGAATGACTAACATAACATAATAAAATTAAATTAAATTAAAAAAATAAAAGAAAAGAATGACTAATTTCCTAACTAGTTAGCTCCATTTTAAAAGTACTTGTTTTGACATGTATACTGACCATATTTCTAAATTTCATGTGTCATTATTTTTTTTTATTCTTAAATTATCAAGCAAATATTAGTTGAAAAACTCTAAACTGTGTATAAAATGTAAGGAAGTAACAATGAGTAAGACTTTGCTTCCTTCAATGGGCTTACTTTTGAAAGGAAAAATGCAGACTTGAAATACAGGTCAAGTACAATATGATAAAACCTTTAACAAAAAGCACACAGGTTTTGTTTCAATGGCACCAAGCAGTCAAGACTTAGTTGTGGATATTCTGCCTTTTCAGTTAAGCCCATGAATGGGCAGAAGAAAATATCAAGTAAATAGATATGACTCAGAAGGCTATTACAAGCAAGTAAATCATTCAGTAATCAGTTCAAGAGGGAAATATATGCCGTATTATGCTAAAAATTCATCTGTAATTTTCAATTAAAGTCATATTTTACTTAATTTATTTTGATTGAAACCCATAGTTACCTTGACTATTTCTACAGCCTATACAATGTAGGTATAAACCTATGCCTACCACATAGTTTTCCAAACAAATATCTGTTGAAAAATCTGTCATTGATACAATAGAATACCCCACTTTGAGAAAATATTTTCCCAAATGTTTCTTCATTCTAAGGTTAACTATATGTACCAATATATTTTTGACAAGTTAGCATGGCTAATCAAGAAAAGAAATATGTATGCATTTATCTCGTCCTATTAAATAAAGACAACATATTAAGAGAAAAATCACTTTTAAAATAACACAGATGTTTAAGAGAAGCAATGTACAAATGGAAAAATTATCTATTTGGCATGCTCACTTAGGAAACCATCTTTTCTAAAAGTATAGACCTATATATATATACCCATTTTTGTTCTATTTATTGGTTTTAAAGGGAACTTTTAAGAGGAAGACTAAAAGACACCTGCTATAGGGAAATACAGATTGGTTACTAATAATCATTAGTATCATTACTCTTATGTTCATAGAGAATATATAAAAATAACAAAAGTCTGATTGTCTTCTTATATAAATAGTATTTCTTGTTATAAATAGTATTTTAATGGCCATGGACTACTAATTTCCTCTCTCACAAGAAATAATAGTAAACATCCATTATTCCTTAGCACATTAGAAATACATTTCAGGGCGCCTGGGTGGCTCAGTTGGTTAAGCGACTGCCTTCAGCTCAGGTCATGATCCTGGAGTCCCGGGATCGAGTCCTGCATCGGGCTCCCTGCTCGGCAGGGAGCCTGCTTCTCCCTCTGACCCTCCCCCCTCTCATGTGCTCTCTGTCTCTCTCATTCTCTCTGTCTCAAATAAATAAATAAAATCTTTAAAAAAAAAAAAGAAATACATTTCAGTTTGGAATATAATGTGAAGTTTTAAGTATAGATTGAAATATAATTGAAAGTATAAACTAAAATATTAAACTGGATGTACTAAAGAATCATCATGTACCTGATGTAGTCCTTACAAACTGTAATTAGATAACTAGCATGCATGTTTATTTTGCTGAAAAAAAAATGAACCTCCCTATATAGGTATAATATTTCAAGTAATAAGCTTGAAATATTATTTGCTTGAGCCTAATGAGTACAATTATTGGTGTAATCATTAAAATAGCTTTATGTTACACATTTTGGTTTATTCAATTTTTTAAGTTCAAATTACATGTCAGAAATTACCATTATACTAAACTTCTCAAAAGTCCAATAATATGTGTTTATTCAGAACAAATAAGATTTCTAAAGTCAGAGAGAAAAACAAATACCAGATGATTTCACTTAGATGTGAAATCTAAAAAACAAAGCAAATGAAGCAGGAACAGACCCATAAATAGAAAACAAACTGATGTTTGCTAGATTATGGAGGGGTGAGGGGAATAAACAAAATGGGTGAAAGGAGTGGGAGGTACAGGATTCCAATTATGGAATGAATAAGTCATGGGGATAAAAGGTACAGTATAAGGAATATGGTATTATAATAGCATTGTATAGTGACAGATGGTAGCTACACTTGTGAGCATAGCATAGAGTTTTCAAATCACTATGATGTACACCTGAAACTAATGTAACATTGTATGTCAACTATACTTCCATTAAAAAAACAAAGTTTCCAAAATCATATATTAGATATCAGATCTTAGCATTATTAATTGTAAATGCCAACAACACAATATTGTCATAACTGGGATTTTAATTTGGCGGTTTATTCAGTGTTTCTTATACTAGGCATTAACAACAATCAGTTACAAGGTCTATCTAATTCTTCAGCAGTATTTACCTATTATCAAAGCATAACTGTGAACTGGAATATAGGGATTTAATCAAAGGGAAATGAGATTCTCCACTTTTATAAGCTCTAAAATGATGCTAGAAGCACAAATAAATTCAATAGGATTTAATTCACAAAACAGAATCACAAAGACTTACAGAAACAATACTCCTTTCTTCAATTAGCTAAAAATTAATACCCAGGAAGGTCAGTGGCCTAACTCCTATGGTTCCCTTATAGTGTCAGAGTCCTGATTATATTGGGCATTTTCATCCTGTCTTTTCATTCTCAAATCCCCCAAAGTAAAAGGAGGTCACTTAAAAACACCTTTCTTCATAGATTTAGCTTAGCATGCATTTTTCTAATGAGTTTAGCCATCATCTCAGCTAATTGAAATTGTATAGCCTAAACAATTGAGTTCGTTGGCACATACTTTGTGTATATTTTATATTCTGTAAATTGACACAAATAAAAAAATATAGAATTACATTTATTAACCGAAAGACATAATGATACTATAAACATACAATCAAGTAATTACAATCAAGTCATCATACAATCAAGTAATCAAAAAATAAATGAACATTTTGGTAAAAATTTTAAAATAATAAGCAAGAAAAAAAAAACTGGTCATGGTCATAACAAAAGAAAAAAAAAGAACAAATCTTGACAAAATTTTCTGTATACTAATATACCTACAAGTAAGTCATTTATAAACTCACTAGACTTGCAAAATTTCACTGTCAGGTTTACATTTACCTTCCCTATCTTTTACTTTCCTATCTCCACTTCCCCACTCCCATTAACATTAGAGAAATATCTATCTGCCTCAAATGATGTTTGACAAAGTCCATTCCTAAGCCCAAACTCTCTTAAAAAAATTTTAAAAAAAAATGAAAGAAAGAAAGAAAGAATTGACTCTGAAGAAATTATTGAATAGATTTCATTTCTTTTAGACCTTTATTTGAGTCCTATTAATTTTGACTCTTCTCTTCTAAGAGCACCTTAGTCAGCCACTGAAAAGATCTGGCTGATGCTTCAATAAAATGCATAAAAGTTCACTGTTACTTTCATCTGCAGGCAAAGAATCATGATATCCTGGGACACATGGGTGATAGCTTTCCTTATATAATTTTGATGAACTGCATCAAAGTTCCATTCAGTTTTGGTTGCCTCAGTAGCAGAGAAATGTAGACAGATTGGAAGGAGTTCAGAGAAAAAGCTCAAAATGACTAAGGGAATCAAGTGGCATTATAAATAGATTAGATTAAAAGAAAAAAAAAAGGATGAATAGCTTGGTCCAGTGATAACTAAAAAGTTACATGAAAATATCCAGAAACATGGGGTGCCTAGCTGGCTCAGTTGTTAAGTGTCTGCCTTCGGCTCAGGTCATGATCCTGGGGTCCTGGGATCAAGCCCCTCATCGGGCTCCCTGCTTGGCGGGAAGCCTGCTTCTCCTTCTCCCACTCCCCCTGCTTGTGTTCCCTCTCTCACTGTGTGTCTCTCTCTGTCAAATAAATAAATAAAATCTTAAAAAAAAGAAAATATCCAGAAACTTGATATAAATGTTATTTAAGAAAATAATAAAATAATTTGGTACTGAGATAAATAGTATAAATAGATATCTAAAATTTTAACAAGTGATTTTATATATAGCCAGTTCTGAGAAGTTACTCAGCCTTACAAATATGTACAAAAGAACTTGCACACATTTTGCTAAACAAGAATATACTGACCCCAGAAACTGTTATTATGTTGAAATGCATTCAATCAATAATTATTCCAAAATGATTTTTAACAGTAAAAAGTAAATGAGAGAAATTAGAGAATTTCCCTATAGTAAATTGCATAAAACAAGTATACTTACAATAATTATTTTAATGTACCATGCACTATACTAGGGACTTTATAAACACTGAATAACCTATTCTGTGAGATGATGATGATGATGATGATGATGACAATGATGATGATGATGACGATTCCTAGTTTACTGTTGATGGAACCAAGTAAATTAGGAGGAAAGATAACATGCCAAGGTCACACAGCTTGTTAATGGGAGACTCAGCTGCTGTAGTTTCCAGTGTCTATGCTTGCATCCTGTGACTCTGCTGCATCTCTGAAGTCCTGTACCTATTTAAATGCATCGTCCACATCAACTCACTTCAAAGCAAGTATCCTCACACCTGAATATCAAGGTAGCGGGGTGCTGCAGATCTATGCCATACAGCATTGGAGGCCATAGCAACATGTGATTATTGAGTGCTTGAAATGTTTATTTCAAATTGAGATGTGCTGTAAATGTAAAATACATAATGATCAAAGATTTAGAAAAAAATACAAAATATCTCAGTTTTGATACTGTTATATGTTAAATGAAAAATTTTTGATATATTGGGTTCAATGAAATATATTATTAATATTAATTGCATGTGTTCTCTTTGCTTTTTTAATGTAGCTATGGAAAATTTTAAATGTATATGTGATTCACCTGTGTGACTCATTACATTTCTATTGGACAGCACTCTGATGAATTCCATGGTCTGTGCTATTTCAAATGTCTATAATCCTGTGCAAATGCTGTAAAATAGGTTTTGGAAAACCTTTTAAACCAGGATTTTAATTATTATGACCGGTTCTGTTAATAAACTTGAAGAAAAAATGGGTTAATAAGTGAGTATCTATTTTAATTATCATCGCATTTGTTAGTGTTCAGTATATCGCTATATATTAGTGATATACTGTTGTTTTAGTGTTATTTTAGTGTTGTTTTAGTGTTTAGAACAAGTTAGTATATCGCTATATATTAAGTGAATTTTCTTTTAAAATTGACATGTTTTGAAATTTCATGTCCTAAAATGTAACAACAAAAGCTTTTTTTAATTTGCTATGCTAATTTTTGACCTAGCAATTAAAATACAATGTAAAATGAGTGTAATCCAAGAAAGCAGTTTAGAAATAAAGGTAAAAAGCCCAACAAAAGCCTAGTTAGGGTCTTCATGTAGCCTTGAATTTCTCCCACCTATTTTTATACTGATATTTACAATTGGAAAATGCCTCAAACTTAAAATCTGCAATATTTTAATATAATAATTTTACTCTGCAATGGTCAGTTTATGAAATACCAAAGGATAACAGGAAATTGAACTTGTCAACCTAAAAACCATATCTAAACTTCATTAATTCTAGAAAATTGAGGATCAGGTTGAATCTATTTGTAATTGTCAGTGAATCTGAAAGACTTAAGGTGATGAATTTAAATATGTTGTTTTTGTTTCTAAACAACATACTATTTTACTTACCCTTAACTCTAAAATGCATCCTAATGTACCTTCAAAAACATCCTAGAATGCATATTAAGTACTATGTTTATGTTTACAAGTAAATCCCAACTTAAATTGGTATTTATGAGCCTTGAACAATGCAGTAATTGAGTTCTGTTTAATTTTTAAAGTCATAATTTTCTATTAAATATTTTCTCATATGATGATATTTTAATCATGAACACTAAAACAATTATTTTTACTACAATGTTAAAGGAAAATAAGAGCCCAAGCTTAAACATAATGAAAATGAATACTACCAATAAATTATGTAGTGTGCTCTCTTTTTACTCATTTCACATATTAAATCAAAATTTATTCACATCTAGCTATTCACCTTACAAAAGAAAATAAATCAAACATCATCAAAGTGACATTATGTTTTGATGAATATGACAGATGACATCTGATTCACTGTAGTTTATATCTAACAAGGGCACCCTACCTGTCAGTTATCTTTCATTCACGAGATATAATAATTTTCCATGGTTGCACTATGAAAAAAAAGAAAAGGGAATATTTGTTTGTTAGCAAAAATTACATTAAAGGTTTTATTTAATGTCGGCTAGATTTAAATTCAGCCAATCTTTGAAATATATACTTTATTAGTTTGCCTAGATATGTAAAGTGAAATATAATAGAATTTTGGATTTAGGGTCAGAAACAGTATTACTTACATGTTTTTTAAACCTTAATTAAAAACTGGAAATACCCTTGATGGTTGCCAAAGGAATGAGCGTGGGGCGGGGTCGGGCAAAATGGGTGAAGGGGAGTAGGAGATACAGGCTTCTATTTCTAGGATGATAACTTCCAACTACCTGAGAAGTTTTGGACTAGTGTTCAGTCTTTAAAAGGTTTTAAAAAACAGGAAATATACATGGACAATTTTAACACATTAAATTTTATCTTTAACCCCAATTACATTTGTTGCTAGATCCTTTAATGTATAGATTCTCCTTTCTTTTTTCTCTTCATTACCAATTTATTTGTTGGTGACCCTGGGTCACTTTCTCACAGCATATTCTAAGGTCTGAATTTTGTTTTAAAATATCTTCATGGTGTTCTTATTATTTTGTTTTATACCTCCTTAAAAATGCTTGTTGAATCTAGATACTTGTTCAGATTCAGGTTTGAGATTTGGGACAAGAATACTTCATATGTATTGTTTTGTTATAAAAGTTTATCTTAAACCTTCTTTACTTCCTATGTTTAAATAATTATTCAGATCTCCAAAAGAAGTTAATATCCTGGTGATACTGGAATATCCTTTTAATATAAATAGGGACACTCTAAATACTATTTGTATCTACTTATTAAAATACTTATTAAGATACTATTTGTATCTACCTATTAAAATATGTACTACCAAGAATCCTATGAATAGGTTTAATTTTACCTTTATAAGATATGAAAGGCATTGATTACTTTAAACCAAGTTATTGTGATATAGTTTATGATATAGTTTCTGATAGTAGTTTGGGCGGTAGTTCCTGGTAAATAGAGGCCAGAGAAGAAAAAAAAAAAATGTATAGGAATAGACCACAAGTGGTATTTGATTAAAATACCTAGAAGCCTAGCATATTCATTTATATATTTGCTATGTTATTGGAATATTCCTTTTCATTTAACAGATATTAAATCTCTACAATGTTCAAGAGACAGTTCTGTGTATATAGGATACACCAGTGAACAGAATGATAAAACCCCCTAACATTAGTTAGACTATATACATATATATATATATATCTTTAAATTTAATCAGCAGGTTCTTCTAAATATTCTTCATTTATGGCTATGACCCTATTTCTGACAATATGGAAGATATTCATATCTTAATTTATGCTTTTCTTTCATTCTTCTCAACCCTAACAGAGACACCAAGATGTATATGTGGGGAAAAAAAGCGGACCAATGAGACAGAAATCCTTTTTAGTTCCTTTGGTCAGAAAGAAGCTCTTAGGGGCGCCTGGGTGGCTCAGTTGGTTAAGCATCTGCCTTCGGCTTAGGTCATGATCTCAGGGTCCTGGGATTGAGCCCCACACGGTGTTCCCTGCTCAGCAGGGAGCCTGCTTCTCCCTCTCCTCCCCATTTGTGCTCTCTCGCTATCTCTATCTCTCTCTCAAATAAATAAACAAAATCTTGGAAAAAAAAAAAAAAGAAGGAAAGGAAGACAGAAGCTCTTAGTAACTGGAAATATTTCTCCCATAGCATTGGTCTCCCAAGTAGAGGATTAACTAATTATTCAAATTTTCAAAGTACATTAGTCTGGGCAAAACTTTAGCATATTCTAAAATACTTGCAATCTACAAATTTTTCCTAATGCTCTTATGAATGAAATGCAATGGAATCTATTAGAGGGTGAAGATGATAGATGTATTGAAATTGAACATGTTATGGACTTTCTTGTTTGGTGAATAATTTATATTTCAATTTTAACTAAATTTTAATGGCTTGGAACCATCTTTCATGAGGTTTCATGATATATTGATTTAATATACTTGACTTTCACCTTTAGAGGTTTGGGTTTAATCTGGCTTTGACCTCAAATTGAATGAATTTAATGGCTTCAATTTAGCCCATTTGTCCACATCACTGGACTACAAATTTCTGGTAATAACACAAACTTGGAAGCCTTTGCTTAGGAGATCCCTGGGATTTGTACAGGGTTGCTAAACAGCAGGCTAATATTTGGCGGCCAACAGTACTATTAATTTCTTATTTTCATAAACATAATTTTCCACAAAATTTACTATGAAAAAGAGGAAATATGTTTCTGTCAAAAATACTACTCATAAATCTAATGAAAGGAAGATCAGGATTATCCTGTCCATGTAGAGTAAGAAAATTACAATCTTACAAATAATTCAGACACAAAATGAGTCCAGGATAAACTTGCATGTAACTGAGATACCTGGGTTTTGCTTACATCATCTGGGTAATTTCTTCAGTTCTTCTCTTGAAAAAATTATAGTCATGGCCAACTGATCTTGAGGATACTTTTACATACCTGTTCGTAATCATAGAGGTACTATTCAAAATTGTGTTACATCTTTCCTTCCTGTGCAACATCTCACGACAAATGAGTATAAAGAATATACATCTCATATGCAAAACATACTTCCATATAAAAAGGCAAAATCTGGCTTTTATTTTGGCAAAAAATGTTTTGCATATATTTGAAAATCTGGCCTTTATGACAAAAGGTTCTTATTTGTTACTATTTTTTTTTTTTAATCTGGAGCCATAGGAGAAAGAAAAAAATTCTCTAGAAGGTAACAAAAATGGAGATTTCTTGGAAGGAAAATTTCCAAACTCATTCTATGAGAGCAGCATTACCTTGATTCCAAAACCAGACAAAGACCCCACTAAAAAGGAGAATTATAGGCTGATATCTCTGATGAACATGGATGTAAAATTTTTCAAAAAGATACTAGCAAATCAAATCCAACAGTACATTAGAAAAATTATTCACCACAATCAAGTGGGATCTATTCCTGGGCTGCAAGGGTGATTCAATATTTACAAATCAATCAACATGATACACAATATTAATTAAAAAATGATATGAAGCATATGATCCTTTCAACAAATGCAGACAAATACATTGACAAAGTACAGCATTCACTCATGATAAAAACCCTCAACAAAGTAGGGAAGGGGGGAAATACTTCCACAACATAAAGGCCATATATGAAAGACCCACAGCTAATATCATCCTTAATGGGGAAAAACTGAGAGCTTTCCTCTATGGTCAGAAACAAGATAAGGATGTCCACTCTCACCATTGTTATTTAACATAGTACTGGAAATCGTAGCCTCAATAATCAGACAACAAAAAAAAAATAAAAAGCATCCATATCAGCAAGGAATAAGTCAAACTTCCACTATTTGCAGACGACATCATTCTCTATGTAGAAAATCAGAAAGACTACACCAAAAAAAGGCTAGAACTAACACACAAATTCAGCAGTTACAGGATACAAAATCAATGTAAAGAAATCTGTTTCATTTCTATTCAGCAATAATGAAGCAGCAGAAAGAGAAATCAAAGAATCAATCCCATTTACAACTGCACCAAAAACCATAAGATACCTAGGAATAAGCCTAACCAAAGAGGTAAAAGATCTCTACTCTAAAAACTATAACACTTTTGAAAGAAATTGAAGAGGACACAAAGAAATGGAAAAACATTCCATGCTCATGGGTTGGAAGAATAAATATTGTTAAAATGTATATACTACCCAAAGCAATCTACACATTTAATGCAATCCTTATTAAAATACCACCAGCACTTTTCACAGAGCTAGAACAAACACTCCTAAAATTTGTATGGAACCACAAAAGACCCCAAATAGCCAAAGCAATCTTGAAAAAGAAAACCAAAAAAAAAAAAAAAAGAAAAAGAAAAGCAAAGCTAGAGCCGTCACAATCCCGGACGTCAAGCTATTTTACAAAGTTGTAGTCATCCAGGCAGTATGGTACTGGCATAAGAACAGACACAAATGGTGCTGGGAAAACTGGACAACCACATGCAGAAGAATGAAACTGGACCTCTTTCTTACAACATACACAAAAATAAATTCAAAATGGATGAAAGACCTTAATGTGAGACAGGAAACCATTAAAATCCTAGAGGAGAACACAGGCAGCAACCTCTTTGACATTGGCCACAGCAGCTTCTTACTAGACATGTCTCCAAAGGCAGGGAAACAAAAATAAAAATGAACTATTGGGATTTTATCAAGATAAAAAGCTTTTGCACAATGAAGGAAACAATCAACAAAACTAAAAGGCAACCTACAGAAGGGGAGAAGGTATTTGCAAATGACATATCTGATAAAGGGTTAGTATACAAAATCCATAAAGAACTTATCGAACTCAGCACCCAAAAAACAAATAATCCAGTTAAGAAATAGGCAGAAGACACGAATAGACGTTTTCCCAAAGAAGACATCCAAATGACCAACAGACACATGAAAAGATGCTCAATTTCACTCATCATCAGGGAACTACAAATCAAAACTATGATGAGATACCACTTCACAACGGTGAGAATGGCTAAAATGAACAACATTGAAACAACAGATGCTGGCGAGGATGCAGAGAAAGGGGAACCCTTTTACACTGTTGGTGGGAATGCAAACTGGTACGCCTCTTTGGAAATCAGTATGGAGTTTCCTCAAAAAGTTGAAAATGGAACTACACTACAACTCAGCAACTGCACTACTAGGTATTTACCCAAAGGATACAAACATACTGATTCAAAGGGGCACCTGCACCCCAATGTTTATAGTAGCATTATATACAATAGCCAAATTATGGAAAGAACCCAAACGTCCATCAACTGATGAATGGCTAAAAAGATGTGGTATGTGCACACACACACACACACACACACACAGGAATATTACTCAGCCACCAAAAAGAATGAAATCTTGCCATTTGTGACCATGAGGATGGAGCTAGAGTGTATTATGCTAAGAGAAATAAGTCAGTCAGAGAAAGACAAATACCATATGATTTCACTCATATGTAGAATTTAAGAGATAAAACAGATGAACATAGGGGAATGAAAAAAAAAAAAAAAAGAGGGAGAGAGAGAGGCAAACCATAAGAGACTCTTAACTATAGAGAACAAATTGAGAGTTGCCAGAGGGGAGGTGAGTGGGGGAATGGGATAAATGGGTGATGGGTATTAAGGAGGGCACTTGTGATGAGCACTGGGTGCTATATTTAAGTGATGAATTACTAAATTCTACTCCTGAAAGCAGTATTACAGTAAATGTTAACTAACTAGAATCTAAATAAAAACTTGATAAAAAAATAAAATAAAACCAATGCAGGAAAAAAAAAAAAACAAACGGAGCTTTCTATGTAGCCTTGTTACAGTACCATTGCAAAAAAATCACACTGAATAACAATTTAGTATATTTTAATTGCCCATTTCGTAATCAATCTTCTCTTTACAATAAACGATGTACGCATTTAAGATTTTTTTAGTGCTTAGAGTATGTGTCCTATAGACAGCTTAGAAATAATGAGCTGACCATCCTTAAAATAACCATGTTATAATAAACAACTTGCGGGGCGCGTGGCTAGCTCAGTGGGTTAAGTGTCCAACTCTTCATTTCAGCTCACATCATATCAGGGTCGGGCTCCATGCCGGGTGTGGAGTCTGCTTAAGATTCTCTTTCTCCCTCTCCTTCTGCTCCCCCCACCCCTGTACACTCTCTCTCTCTCTCAAATAAATAAATAATTAAATATTCAAAAATTAAAAAAAAATAAACTACTTGTTCCGGGATCTTAACAAGTATTAAGTTTGAATGTTATTAACAGAATGAAGACAAGGTTATGTGATGTTTAAGCAATGCTTAAGTACAATTTAAGATTAGATAATACATCATCTTTTCTCCATCTCTATTGATTTTCCAGTTTGAGGAAAACTGACAAGATATTTTACACCATCTTCATACTTGGTCTTATCCTATTACATGGAAATAACACCACGCACAAAGTGTTTTGTATGTAGAGTTAGACTGTCATTCTATAAAATCTATATACTGTAGATGCAGTTACTCTTTGTGTGTGCATATGTGTGTACATGTGCATGTATCTAGTTACTGTAAAGGATTCAAATAAGAAGACTCTTAGTCTAGTATAATTCTTTTATCTGTCCTCTTCAGGAATATCAGGTTCGAAATAAACAACAAAATCAGGTTAACAATATGCATTTAATTCTACTATTTCTACTATAAATCATTATCTTCTAAAACAATTATAACTTCACTTATGAATCAAAGACTTCACTTATGAAAATCTCTAGAACTATTACAGTCATTAGCAAATAATCCATTAACTCAATAATATTAAGAAAGTGCTAGAAGTATTTAAGTATAATAATGATATTTTTTTCATGTCATCTCTAAGAAATAAATTAGGTAACAGAAAGTATCACCACCAAAAGTTTTGTTGTAAGAAAGCATTCATCGAAGCAGAAATAAGAATTCTCTTATAGACATTAAGCTTATCAACAACTCTAGAAGTATACTCTGTTTTCTGAGCATCACCTAAACAATGGCCCACAGTAGATCCTTGTGCTCCACAGGTAGCAGGCTCTGCCTGATTAATGATGATGCTGAACTAACATCAAGTACAATAGCCAGAAGACATGGTGTTTCAGTGTGAGATTGGCATAACTAGCAGCTGAGTGATAGCTGATGAACACAGACCTATTAGAAAGATCAAACATATCTGAATCCTTTTACCACAACAGTGGAGCAAATATATCAAAGGGCTGATGAAACTTAGTCTTTTGTAAAGCAAACAAATTTATCAAAAATCCATAAATACATGCTCACTACATTAAAGAATATTTGTGTTCATGTGAGTTAAACTATAGCTTATGTATGTCCAAACGTTCTCTATAGGTGCCATCTTTATGAGGTTTTCCATTCGAGTTACTATAATAGATTCCTTGTGTCAAACATTTCATCAGAAGAGGAAAAGACGAAGGGCAAAACAAAAAAGAAGGTAGTTAAGCAGTTATTTAAAAAGTAAACAGATAAACATTTTTTGCACAACCACTGAATGTGCCAGCAAACATCGATCAATATTTAATGGATAATATAATTGATCTAAATAATTTAAATAAGGTATGCAAGCAATTTTTATTTTCTCAGACAAAAAAATAAGCAAATACTTGAAATAAATAGCTTCGCTTTCTTTCAGTAAGAATGCTGCATATCCAGAATGGGTTCTTATAATCAACTTTTTATATGCCCTAAATATATGAACTAGAAATGTATGTGCCTCCTCTTCCTGAAATGAGGAATTCATAGGTAATATATCCAATCATAAGGACATTTTAATGAAGTTTTTTTTCATTTCCCACAAAGATGAAACACAGTGTGTAAGAATCAGTCTTCAGTGTTGCAAATAGTAACTGCACTTAATTCACATACAAAAATGTTAATTTCAAGAAAGTTATTCTATGAATAAAAGATAGGAAACATAAACATCTATGAGTAGAAAAGCACAAAAAGTTCAAACTTCTTTATTTTATCCCAATATTCTGAATGTAGACTTTTGAAAGTGACTTCAAACGATACAATGGAGAAGACACAGAAATAAATAAAATAAGAAAATAGTGATACTTTAGAAAAATGGCATTTATTCTTCATGGGCAAATAAGACTACATTTAAGAATTTACAATTCTCTGAAATTTACTTCCTAAGTTCTAATTTTGTGGAAATCTTTAAAAATATTCTTGTGTAGTAAACATTATAAGAAAAGACAATATTTTACTATGGTCAATATCTATGTAGTGTATACGTTGGAATTCAAAATCTCTAGTAATATTTAGAGGTTAAGAAATTCTGTCAATTCAACTCAAATATACCCCCAGGTATAGATAAAAGAATACTTAAGAGTAAATACTGTAATTTTCAACTACTATGTGATCAATAATATTTGTCACATAAATGTTCCCAGATTAAATAAGAATTATCTACAATATATGTTGAATATTCCAACATTGGACTTACATGAAAGGACAACTTAATTAGCCTTAATTATCAAGGACAGCCAGATCTGCCTGGTATTTGGACATTTGCCCAGTGGTCTGTTGAACTCAGGTGCATAACCCCAGTTGAGGGATCATGTCATGGCACCATCTGTTTCTGATTCTACCCAGGTTTTTCTGTCCCTTGTGCTCAACTTGCTCAAATATTTCTGCTTGGTTTATGAATTTAGGGTCATTTTAAACAAAACTGTGAGGTGGATGATGTCTCTCCTTGGCAGTCTCACACTTCCCTCGTAACCTCCTGCAACTTCCTAAAAGTCCTATGACCCATTCCCCAGGTACTCCTAGGCTGTCCAAAGTCTTACGCCACAGCAAACCATCTAAAGCTTGCCACAGGTAGCAGCTCCTCAACCTCAAAATTATTGCTCCAGGGCTGACTACTTCAGTCAGCATTTTTAGTTGTTAGCAAATATGACTATTATAAGCAAAAGAATACTGAAAGGCAGGATAGTGAGTGTTCAAAACATTCAAGAGGAACTGGGAGGAGGAGTTGAGTTTTGGTTTGAATAAAAAGGCAACAAGGTAGCCAAAGGGTCTAGGCAGCAAGCTCACAGGCTGTTTTTAAAAAGTCTAAGATTGGGGCACCTGGGTGCCTCAGTTGATTAAGCGTCTGCCTTCATTCAGGTCATGGTCCCAGAGTCCTGGGACCGAGCCCCGTGTTGGACTCTCTGCTCAGCGGGGAGACTGCTTCTGCCTCTACCTCTCTCTCTCTGCTTGCTGCTCCCACTGCTTGTGCTCTCTCTTTCTCTGTGTCAAATAAATAAAATCTTTAAAAAAATTAAAAATTCTAAGCTCATTTCAACATAAACACTTTAGATATTTTATCTGAGGTCTGAATATCAAGAAGTCTAACAAAGGGCGCCTGGGTGGCTCAGTTGGTTAAGCGACTGCCTTCGGCTCAGGTCATGATCCTGGAGTCCCGGGATCGAGTCCCACATCGGGTTCCCTGTTCAGCGGGGGGTCTGCTTCTCCCTCTGACCCTCTCCCCTCTTGTGCTCTCTGTCTCTCATTCTCTATCTCAAATAAATAAATAAAATCTTTAAAAAAAAAAAAAGAAGAAGTCTAACAAAAAGAACTGGAGAAGACAAATACCAAAACTCTTCCCTCCAGCTACTTTTGTTGACAAATCTACGTGTTTATTATACAACATAAAGGTCATGATAGCTATTACGAAGTAACAGAATTGGAAACTTTATAAGAGAATTATCTATAAAAATCTCTGTAAAAGTGTTTCTCTGTAAAAGTGTTTCTCTTCGATTTGAGATAAGATCAAGCCTGATTCCATGGTAAATCCAGGTATCATGTGGCCAATATAATTCCAGAGTCTTTAAGTCATTCTTGACCACACAACCCACATGATTCAAGGTTTCATGGCCAATAGCTGACAAGAGAGAAGGCCTTCAAGTATCAGTAGTGAACGTTTTTCTTGTTCTTGTTTTGTTTTTTGATTTTTTAGGACAAGAGGGAGAAAAAAGTGATAGTAATGGAGAGTTTATGGTACAAGAACATATGACAGAAAATATCAACAAAAAAAGTGGGAAAAGGAACCTCATGCACTTTTAGTGGGAATGCAAACTGATGTAGCCACTGTGGAAAACACTATGGAGGTTCTTCAAAAAATTAAAAATAGAACTACTCTATGATCGAGCAATTGCACTACTAGGTATTTACCCAAAGGATGCAAAAATACTAATTCAGAATGATATATGTACCCTTATATTTATTGCAGCATAATTTACAATAGACAAATTATGGAAGCAGCCGAAGCGCCCATCAATAGATGAATGGGTAAACAAGAGGTGGTGTGTGTATGTGTGTGTGTGTGTGTGTATTGGAATATTACCCAGCCATAAAAAAGAATGAAATCTTGCCAGCTGCAACAATAAAGATGGAGCTAGAAAGTACACTAAGCAAAAGTCAGTCAGAGAAAGACAAATACCATATGATTTCACTCATATGCGGAATTTGAGAAACAAAATAAATGAGCAAAAGGAAAAAAAAAAGAGAGAGAGACAAACCAAGAAACAGACTCTTTACTATAGAGAACAAATAGAGGGTTGCCAAAGGGGAGGTCTGTGGGGTGGTGGGTGAAATAGATGATGGGGATTAAAGAGCACACTTAGCATGATGAGCACTGAGCAGTGTATAGAATTGTTGAATCACTATACTGTACACCTGAAACTAATATAACACTATATGTTAACTATACTAGAATTAAAAATAAAAACTTAATAAAAAAAGAAAAAAGTGGTCAGTTTCCCTAATAACCACATAACTGTAAATTAGAGCACAATGAGTTTTCATTTAAACAATCAAATTTGTATAGGTTTGAGAAATAAAATTGCTCAGAGCTAACCGAATATGGAGAATTAGGCACGCCTGTGCAGGAATAAGTAGATGTACGGATGGCACAACATTGTTGAGGACTATTTTAAAATGTAAAAATAATGAAACCCAACAACTTCTTTTTTTTTTTTTAAGATTTTATTTATTTGACAGAGAGAGACAGCGAGAGCAGGAACACAAGCAGGGGGAGTGGGAGAGGGAGAAGCAGGCTTCCCGCCGAGCAGGGAGCCCGATGTGGGACTCGATCCCAGGACCCTGGGATCATGACCTGAGCTGAAGGCAGACGCTTAACGACTGAGCCACCCAGGCGCCCGAAACCCAACAACTTCTAAGTCTAAGGAATTTATCAGAAAATCATCACAGAGGTAAACAAAGATGTACACACAAGTTTATTATTGCAGCATCTTTTATAAAAAGGTAAAATTTGAAACACTTTAGCTATCCAACAATTGGAACACTATGTAGTTGTCAAAAGTGACAATACAGTTTGGAGGAAATGCTCAGAATGTGTTAAAGGAAAAAAGGCTGGTTATAAAAGCATAGTATATAATTTATGAAATAAACGTGATACATGAGTTGTATTAGTTTTTTAGGGCTACAGGAATAAAGCACCCCAAAACGGGTGGCTTAAAGAACAGAAATTTATTTTCTCACAGTTTTGGAGGTTAGAAGTCCATGATAAGGCACCAGCAGGATCGGTTCCTTCTGAGAGTCCTGAGGGAAATATCTGTCCAGGCCTCTCACCATGGCTTGTTAGATGGCCATCTTTTCCCTGGTCTTCACATTGTCTTCCCTCTAGACATTTCTGTGTCCATATTCCCTCTTCTTATAAAGACACTAGTCATATTGGAAGAGCACCCACCCTAATGACCTAATTTTAACATAATAACCTGTGTAACAACCCATCTCCAAACACATTCTATGGTACTTGGGAGTAGGACTTCAACAGGACTTCAACTAGGAATTGAGGGGAGTGACACAATTCAATAATATGAATATCCATATTTAAATATGTTTTTAAAGATATCATACAGCTATATGTGTGTAAACATGTATATGTGGTATGTTCATGTGGGTATCTGTAGATATACATAAAACAAGAGAGAAGAGCAGAAACACATATACAATCATTTCTGCTGAAACACTATATGTGTCCCTGAAAAACCTTCATTCTACAAATTACACACTAAAAATAATGGGATTTATGACAAAATTAGGGATAGGAGCAGTGTGCTTAAATCCTATGAAATTTTGTAACCAGAGCACCAACAAAAACAGTAAGAACCCTAATAAAAACACTTTAACAGTTAAATGTTTCTAGGCATTTTACCTAGTGTCACAGTAAGAAGATCCTTTGCAGTCTTAGAATTGGGAGTCTTGTTTCCTCCTTTGAAATAAAAATCCTGAAGGATATTTACTCTTTTTTTGTAACACTGGGTACATCCTTACAATTTATTTATTAGCACTTTCAGCTTCTCCAGACATCTTAACATATTTGAAAGTGTAGTATTTTTTTTTTTTTTAGGTAGACTCCACACCCAGTGCAGAGTCCAATGTGGGGCTCGAACCCACGACCTGAGACCAAGACCCGAGCTGACATCAAGAGTCAGATGCTCAACCAACTGAGCCATCCAGGTGCCCCAAAAGCATAGTATTTTTTTGTCTCTATACCAGTCACTACTTTTATGAATGGGCAGCAGTCCCATTTTATCTTCAGCTCCTTTTTAAAAGTTCTCTCTATATTGTTAAACCTCTGATTATAAAATTTGCCTCTGATCTCTTCAAAACATTTAAGTGTTGGGAAATTTGGAGGCATGAACCAACAGGGCTTGATCTTTATACTATCACATCACTTCCTCTTTAAATAGATCACTTTTGAATTAATTTGAATTTTTTTAAATGTCATCTAACACAAGGGACAGTACTTCAAGATGTTAAGAGTGTTTGTGGTAGACACCTATGGGATTTTCTTCCCCTGGCACCGCTGTCTGAAACTCTTCCTCCAACTCCAGGGTTACTGTCAGCATCCGTAAGTGTGTGCAATGTGACAATGACTTGGACACAGTGTTCCAAATGCATGCATTTGAAATCTCACACTATCCCCATTCCTTGGCATTGTTGGATTTGATGACCTCATTCTTTTTCCTGTGGCTGAAACTAAAATATAACGTGTTTCCAGCCATATGAATCAGAGAAGCAGAAGTCGTCCAGTTATAGGGGGAAACACAGGGTGAAACCATGTGTAGAAATGAGGATAAAAGACAGAGAGATCTAACTGTATTTGAGTGTCTGGTTTCATATACTCCAAAGATCCTGCAGTTTCTGATTTTGTTTCTCTAAAACATCACAGTGTCTTTAAATAAATTCATTTTTCCCCTGTGGTTATGCTGATTCAGATCAGATTTCTATCATTTACAACCAAATAATCCTAGTCAATATGAGTGGTGAGATTATGTGTGACCTTGGTTTCCTCATTATACTTTTCTTTATTTTCAAAAATTCTATGATAAACATCTTTCCTTTTGTAAATAGACAAAATTATAAGTAGCTGTAAAGTGAGCAACAAATAAAAATGCTGTATATTGATCATTTTGTAATTTGTGCAGCTTTTAATAACGTGAAGTGTGGTTGACACTACACAGGGTTTTTTTAATCTTCATGATTTGCAATGCCCACATTACCACCCTCCGTGACATTTACTGTCCCCCACAAATCTCCCTGAATTCAGAGGCCTTTGGTGATCTCTCACTAAAGAAAGCTATGGAATACAATTACATCTCTAATGCTTCTCTTACTTCCTTTCAGGAAGGGAAGTTACAGGATGCTTTACCTGGCAGTAAGCTTCTCCCTATTCCTCCAACCCCTTCTCTAAACTCCTCCTCCTCCTCCCCTTCTTTCTCTTAACTCCATGTGCTATGTGTTTGGCTTGTCCAAAGGAAACCCATAAGTTTTTGAAAATGTATTCATTTGTGTGAATTGCAATTAATCTTCCAAAAGGAAAAAAAAAATCCTCTTTAGAAGATACTCATCTCCAGTGATATTTGAAAATGTTTTATACCAATAAATGAAATGTGGTGACCATAAAGGACTTAAATATTTCAAAGGAAAGTTGATATTTTGTTCAAAACAGGAACAAAGTTTCCCAGTATCTACAAAGACATAATATGCCTTTAATTAAGCTTCATGCTTAAGGTAAGGTTAAAATAAGGTGAACGTTAACTTTAATCACGGGTAAAATCCCTCTCATACTCTGATCAAGTGTAGATTTAATGACATTTCTGGTGTCTTAACATCAATATCCAAATTCAAAGGTAGGATCTAACATAATATCAAGGGCTTTTAAATGAAGATTAGACTTGTATTTTTTTTTTTAGATTTTTATATCTTAAAGACATTTATCACATCAATCTTTATATATATTTATATAATTATAATATTTTACCTGTTGGTTTATAAATTATTTAAGGCAAAAGCTGGATCATCTCCATTTATTTATGGTTTGGTGTCTTGACCACTGTTTATGTTAAAAAAAAACAATGGAATTATCTGTGTAATCAAGGAGACTTGAAGTATAATCTGGAAGGGATCTGTTATTCCAATATACATCTAATATGTATCACTAATATGGTATACACAGTCACAAAGTTTCCTAGCTAGTCTCTACTGCTCTACTCTTTATTTCCCCTTCCTTTGTCCTCTCTCACCCACACACTGGCCCAGCTAAACAATCACCTGTTGAAATAAAAAAATGTTCATCATCATTAGCCATCAGGGAAATTCAAATCAAAACCACATTGAGATACCACCTTACACCAGTTAGAATGGCAAAAATTGACAAGGCAAGAAACAACAAATGTTGGAGAGGTTGTTGAGAAAGAGGAACCCTCTTACACTGTTGGTGGGAATGCAAGTTGGTACAGCCACTTTGGAAAACAGTGTGGAGGTTCCTCGAAAAATTAAAAATAGAGCTACCCTATAACCCAGCAATTGCACTACTGGGTATTTACCCCAAAGACACAGATATAGTGAAAAGAAGGTATGCACCCCTATGTTCATAGCAGCAATGTCCACAATAGCCAAACTGTGGAAAGAGCCGAGATGCCCTTCAACAGATGAATGGATAAAGAAGGTGTGGTCCATATATACATTAGAGTATTACTCAGCCATCAGAAAGGATGAATACCCAATTTTCACATCAACATGGATGGGACTGGAGGAGATTATGCTAAGTGAAATAAGTCAAGCAGAGAAAGTCATGGTTTCACTTATTTGTGGAACATAAGGAATAGCATGGAGGACATTAGGAGAAGGAAGGGAAAAATGAAGGAGGGGGAATAAAAGGGGGAGACAAACCATGAGAGACTATGGACCCTGAGAAACAAACTGAGAGTTTTAGAGGGGAGAGGGGTGGGGGGATGGGTTAGCCTGGTGATGGGTATTAAGGAGGGCATGTATTGCATGGAGCACTGGGTGTTATGTTAAAACAACGAATCGGGGGAACACTACATCAAAAACTAATGATGTATTGTGTGGTGACTAACATAACATAATAAAATTAAATTAAATTTAAAAAAAAAGAAATATATTGCACCAAAAATCTGAATGACTCTTTTCTGGAAAATAATTTGCATAAGAATTCTGACTGTGACCTGTTCAGATCATCAGTAAGCATTTGGTTTAGCAAGTATTGCCTCATAAAAGATAATACTTTGAGCAAGAGACAAAAACAAAAAGAAAAAAAAAAGACAAAAAGAAAAATTGAGAAAAAGTTTTGCTCACTTACTAATTTATCACACTAGTCCAGTGGTTGACTCTACTGCCAATATTTTTCTCTAAGCAATCTTTTTAGTCTCCACACATAGCATAGTACATATCACAAATAATGATAAATACCCCAAACAAATATTTTACAGGAACAGTTGCTAATAATTTCTTAATATCAATAATGACATGCACTGATTTGTTTTTTGCTAAAATATGAGTTTTGTGTAGTATGAACATATTCTTACCTATGAGCAAGCCTGGAGATATACACAAATTACAAAGAAATAATTGAATGCATTCCAATAATAAAGTGTTTCAGCAAATACCTGCAGCTAAATCTCTCTATTTGTAAAATGCTAACTTTACTTAAGATACTAAAATGTTTTTACTATCATTAATAACATGTAACTATAAAAATACAGAAGTGTAGCATCTATAACAGTTGAGATACACAATTGATCTAGTAGATCAATTACTTTGTGCTGAAGATTGACATAAAGAAGACTAAAAGTATGACTCTGTTAATTAAGCTAGTCACGTGCAGAAGGATGGAGTCGATTGCATTAATCTTAAAGGAGGTTGAAAAACTGATGAGACAGTAATGAACACGGTTGAATTTAAAGCTTTGGGAAGTCAGAATATGTTATAAGAATCTTCTCTTTTATTTAAAATAATATGCTCCTTGTATATAAAGGAACAATCGTAAACCTCTTCTAGCTGTTGTGAACTGAGCTGAATTTTCAGGTTTCCTCTGTGTGCCAAATCAAATGCAGGGGCAGAAATAATATTGTTCAAAGTTTTGCCCAGTTTTACTAAATTTAGGGGACAGAAACATAAGTATAATCTATTTTATTCTTTTAAAGAAGAAAAGAGATTAGGACACTCTTTTTCAAGGAAAACTCAACTTGTAGCAGCATGCACTCCATTTCAATACAATCCTGCTGATCCAATTAAGAAGTGAAGTTACACGGTGCATTATGCAGTTCACTTTGAAAGGAAAAGCAACAGACGTGATCAAAACGTGTCTCCCCGTGGCTGCATTGTCAGACAGGACCACTTTTAGGATACTAAGAGAAAATGTGAATGAGAATTGCTATTTCCCAGAATTGTTAAATGAGTATCTAATAATGGGTATCAGATGTTCTTTCCAATTTCTTCCTAGCCTAACTCTGTACAATTCAATAAAAGAATCAGTAATTTTGACTACAAACATATCTGGCTTCCTGCTACCACCTACCTAAGTTAATTCTGTTTGCATTTTATATATGTGTGTAGAGGCACTGAGTGTTCTCTTCCCAATGGTGCATTATGCAAAAGATTTAAAAGTATGATTTAAATAATATATTCATTATACCATAAAATAACTCCGACACTCTTTAAGTTGTTGCTGAATAAAGATATCTCTCCAATAAACAGAAAATGAGATCATATTAGTATAGTTTGCTAAAGAAACATTAATCATATTTATTTATTCAATTATTACTTATTGAGTACCTTCTATGTATCAGTCCATGTCTTGGGTGATTGAAATATAGCAATAAACAAAGAAAGACAAAAAAAATGGCCTACCCTCATTGCAGTCATATTCTAGTAGTGGTAGGAAAGCAATAGTCAAGTACGTAAGTGAATTAGTGTGTGTGTGGGGGGGGGCGGCGTGGTAATTGGTTTTGTGAAGAAAACAATGGAGCACAAAAAAGTAAAGGGTATAAGATGAAAGAGTGTCATTTTTAAAATATAATTATTTAAAAAGTCTGCTTTCAAAGGGTATTTGATCAGGACCAGAAAGAAGTGAGAGAGATGTGCAAGCTGACTTTTATGGGAAGAGCATTCCAGGCACTGGAGGCAGCAAGCACAAAAGCACACAGCCTGGCGTCCATTTCAGGAACAACAGTAGATACAACTGCAACAAATGGGTGAGGAGATGAGAGATATGGGATGAGTTCAGAGAGGTAACAGAGAAATAAATACATTGTGTAGTACCTGCTAGAGTGTTGTAAGGATTTTAGTGTGATGGAGAGTTCTGAATGCGATGGGAAGCTGTTGCAGGTTTTAAAGCAGTCTTGGGGACAACTTCTCATGCTGGGTCCTGTGGAGAGAAAGCGTTGCTGGAGAACAAGCATGTAACCTGGCAGACCAGTTGCACTGTGGCCGGCTTCAAGGGGAGAGATGGTTATGCCTGGAACAGGGTAAGTCAAATGATAAGTGGCCATAGTTTTAACACATACTGAAGACAAATCCAACAGGATTTGCTGTTGGATCGGACGTTTGGCAGAGAAAAAGAAATGTGTGAAGGGTGACTCCAAGGCTTTTTGGGAGAGGTCCTAAGTATATCAATTAAAAGAAAGTATATCAAAAAAGGAATAAGTGTAGAGAAAAAAGTGGATAGTTTAGAGAACTGAGAGTTGTGGAAGTACAATATTTAGTGGTTGAGAAGATAAGGAGAAATCAGGGGGAAAAAACTTGTAAGAGTTGGTCCATGAAAAAGGAAGAAAATCACATTGTTATGATTCTTCATATTATATATATATATACATGTGATATATGTATATATATATATACTATACATTATCATGTGTTATTAATATATAATATTTATATATTTTAATCACTTAGTATAGTTCTTTATTCTATATTAAAAACAATATTTTATACTATATACATCCATCATGTATTATATAATATGCAATACTACATACACTATAAATATATATATAAAGACAATATTTTATACTGGACATTGTATATAAAAGAAACATAAAAACCAGTCCTGAAGTTGATGCTATTTCCTCCCCTTGAGAAGGCAGTGAGGGCAGGGCTGTCGCCCCAGTTCAGTCAGGCATCAATCTGGACCAGCACTTGATTGCAGTTTTAGTTAGATTTAGCCACTGCTCTTTTCTAATGTCTCCATGACAAGATGTATTGTGTGTTTGCCCAAGGTTATACCTCTAGTGAGACTTTGTCTCCAAAGTGCCATCAGGCTAAAAGAGCTCAGCGTGTTTGTCTAGCCCAACCCCCAGCCTTCCACTTCATCATCTCAGTACTTAGAAGTGTCCTACAGAGAAAACAGTCATGAACTTGGAGTTCCTCTAGATGTCAATCCAGTGTATCAGCCACATGGCCGTCATAAGTTTGGGTATTTTCTCTTCCCCCAAGTGATTAATCTACCTAAATTAATCTACTTTATGCCTAAATTAAACCTAACCCTCACCATGCAACCAATGACGCTAGGTACAGAAAAGGTCTGACAATCTTAGCTTACCTAAGAAGGGTTCTTTCCTCTGTTATTTTAGTTCATCTTGTCTTCTTCACTTCCAATGTTTTAAAAAGAACACAAAATTTTAGTTCATCTTTTGTTTTTTTCTAGTTGTTGCTGTGGCAGTGATTTGCTCTTGATAGCTACTAAACCTTACTTCTATATAGAAGTCTAATTATTCATTATCTTTATACACATTTTGATAGTACGGGTTCCCCCCACTATCTGAAAGTACAGCATTCCTGTGAAAACTTTTGAAAAGCAAAATGGTGTTAAGCGAAGAAGCAAGTAACCATTTCAAAAAAGCAAAAATCCTCTTTGATTTCTTTCAGTTAGCAAAAATAGGTACTAACATAGGTCTGTGATAAAAGCAAAGGGGTGTAAAACATAAAGTAAACTTTCAGATAGCAGGAGAAACCTGTCTTTGAACATTTGACAAAGGCTAATGAGCAACAGGAACTTCAGCGTAAGTGGTAGGAAAGTATCCATATAGTACAACAGTACATAGGACAGTGTTTTCCTAATGAGCAAGGAGATTTGGATGGGAAGAGAGGATTTTAGCAATTGCTACTGGTGTGACTTTTAGCAAGTTTAAAAGTTCTCCAAGCACCATGCCCTGATTAAAGACTCAATAAAGGGAGCTTTCCTTGGAAACAACCATTCTAACTCATTCTCAAGCCAGCCTGTATACACTTCAGTCCACCCCTGGCTTTAGGAATGGACACATCACCCAAAAAGCTGATCAGAACATGTTCTTCCCTAGCCAATAACACCCTTAATTAGGGCAAGAGGCACATTCTAATGGAAATAGCCACATTTGGCTTCATGGAGCCCAAGTCTCAGTGAACAGGAACTTAAAAAGTGCTATCAGAAAACTAATAAATTGCCACTAATCGAAATCATATTTACCATCTATGCTAACCTGTAAGAGGTTCACCATTCATCATTATTTTTAGTTTTACAACATAAATAGTGTAGTCCTCCATATCAAAAAGTTTAGGTCAAGAGTTATACTGAAAGATTTCCAAGATCTCTTTGGTGAATAAAATAACTCTTTTCACCATTTCTAGAATGAAAGACAGTATTTCTGCCAAGGGCAATTTCTTCAGTAACGTTGATTTTATGTTCTGAATATAGACATTTCATAGTTAAAGGTTGGAAACTGTAGATAAGATAGCACATCCTATTTATTATGTGCTTTTACAAAATTAGATCTGATTATACCTAGCAGGTAAGAAAGCATAATGATCAAGAAGTTGGGGTCTGGAGAAAAAATTAAAAATATAAAAGAACTTGGGGTCTGGAGCAGGACTGCCAAAGTTCAGAGGACTTCTGCTCATTAGTAGCTGTGCAACACCAATGAGCTAATTATCTATGCCTCTATTGTCTTTTCCATGAAATGGAGACCTAACTGCTTACTTGCACAAATGTGTGTTAATACAAAGTCCTTAGAAAATTGTGTGGCACAAAATGAGCCCTAGATAAATATTAACCTTGATTATAAGAGCTTCTTCTTCTTTTTTTTTTTTCCAAATAAATAGCATTAGCTTCTCGTCTTTTCTAGTTGTTATTTTGGTTTGACTGAGGGAAAAGCTACTCAAAAATATATTCTACACATAACACTTTTATTTTTAAATCTTATCATCTTTCCAAAGAAGTAAAATTCTTAAAAATAACTATTTTTCTTGGTTCAGAAAAAAATATTTTTAATATATTTATTCAAGCATTTCAAATATCATCTCTTTTTTTTTTTTTTTTTAAAGATTTTATTTATTTATTTGACAGAGAAACACAGCGAGAGAGGGAACACAAGCAGGGGGAGTGGGAGAGGGAGAAGCAGGCTTCCCACTGAGCAGGGAGCCCGATGTGGGGCTCGATCCCAGGACCCTGGGACCATGACCTGAGCCGAAGGCAGACGCTTAACGACTGAGCCACCCAGGCGCCCCTATCATCTCTTTTTTATCCCCCCTTAAAATGCATAGTGAAGTACTAGCTGTCCTATAAGACACCAACAAGGTTGTAATAAGAGTCTGTATATCCTAAAATTTATGGGAGATGGACATATGTAAATTAACTACTTATCAAGTCTATAATTCCTATAGAGTCATAGAGCTACAAAGAAAAACTACAAACTTACATGAGGAAAGGCCAGGGGGAGAAAGGCAGAGTTTAAGTATTAAGTATATATAATCTCAAATTTATAAACAAAATGAAAATGACACATAAGAATTGTACTACATGGTACATCAAATGTATATGGTTTTGCCTTCTCCTTGCAGATTGGAATTAATATATATTTTTAAATAACTCAAACTCATCGTGGCTTTTGTTTGCCCTGAGCTGATAGATGGCATCACATTACTTAAATTCATACATGTAGAAATATCCTCTGCCATTTCTTTAAACCAATTTTAGTGGTTACAAAGTCATTTAGAAATGAAAACCAGATAAGATATAAATCAATGTACATTCTGCAGAACAAAAATAATGGGAATGGATATAGAATAGTTTGTTTCTCTGGGGCACCTGGCTGGCTCAGTCACTGGAGCATGAGACTCTTGATCTCATGGTTGTGTTTGAACCACACACTGGGTGTGGAGATTACTTAAAAAAAATAATCAAAAATTAATTTAAAAAGAATAGTTCATTTCTCATATATAATTATTTAATATAATTTTTAATCCATATAGTCAGCTTTATTTTTTTAAATATTTCCTCATGGGGCACCTGGGTCACTCAGTTGGTTAAGTGTCTGCCTTCAGTCAGGTCATGATCCCAGGGTCCTGGGATCAAGCCCCACGTCTGGCTCCAGGGAGCCTGCTTCTCCCTCTCCCTCTGCTGCTCCCTCTGCTTGTGTTCTCTTGCTCTCTCTCTCTCTCACTCAAATAATGAATAAATTAAAAAATCTCTAAAATATTTCCTCTTTTGGGATGCCCAGGTAGCTTAGTCTGTTAAATGTCCAACTCTGTTGATGTCAGCTCATGTCATGATCTCGGGGTTGTGAGATCAAGCCTTCCATTGGGCTCTGAGCTCAGCGCAGAGTCCTATTGAGATTCTCGCTCTCCCTCTCCTTCTGCCCCTCCCCCCCCACTTGCTTGCACTCTATAAATAAATAAATAAATAAATAAATAAATAAATAAATAAATAAATAAAATCTTTAAAAAATATATATATATTTCCTCTTTTTGGAGATTCTCTGATTTAATGAATGATGTCTACTAAAATTGAAGGAACTAAACATTTCTACCAAGGCATAAAACTAAAATTTAGAATATAGTTTAAAAAATTAAGATGATGTAAAGAATGATAAGCCTTAATTGAGGAAGGTCATACTATTTGATGGAGGTGTCAAGTTCAAGATGGATTCACATGGAGTGGTCAGATCAAACAGGGATATAATACCACCAGGTCCTTTGGAGCAGGATCAATTCCTGAGGGCATAACAGATGTAGGTCGATTCCTCTCCAAATAATCTTTTCCTTTTTGCTTTACCCGTTTTATGAACCCCAAATTATTTTCAAATTTCTACTATGGTTATAATGCTTTTATGAATCTTTGCCTGACTGTCCCAGAAGTTAGGTATGCCAATATTTCTTCATGATCTCCTAGGACTCTGACCTTGCCACTGTCATCATGTTTTATTATATCTTATAATTATGTATTGCAATTTTTTAAGCCAGATAAATCTTATCACCCTTGTGAACCACTAGAATACACTGAGATCATGTTTTATTCACCATGTATCAACATAAATTAACATAGTTTAAAATACATAATATCCACTCAATACATATGTTCCTTGACTTAAATGAAACTTTCCATTTCAATTGTTTTAAATACATAGTTCATGGTTTTTCTATAGAAATATATTTGTGTAAGAAACAGTCATCACGGGCGCCTGGGTGGCTCAGTTGGTTAAGCGACTGCCTTCGGCTCAGGTCATGATCCTGGAGTCCCGGGATCGAGTCCCGCATCGGGCTCCCTGCTCGGCAGGGAGTCTGCTTCTCCCTCTGACCCTCCTCCCTCTCATGCTCTCTGTCTCTCATTCTCTCTCTCTCAAATAAATAAATAAAATCTTAAAAATAAATAAATAAATAAATAAATAATAAAATAAAATAAAAAAAAAAAAAGAAAGAAAGAAACAGTCATCACTGGGGCGCCTGGGTGGCTCAGTTGGTTGGGCGACTGCCTTCAGCTCAGGTCATGGTCGTGGAGTCCCGGGATCGAGTCCCACGTTGGGCTCCCTGCTCAGCAGGGAGTCTGCTTCTCCCTCTGACCCTCCTCCCTCTCATGCTCTCTGTCTCTCATTCTCTCTCTCTCTCAAATAAATAAATAAAATCTTTAAAAAAAAAAAAAAAAAGAAAAAAGAAACAGTCATCACTAGCTTTTTCACATCTCTGCAGGAAGTTTTTCACTCCACTTGGCCCTATTTTTCTTGTTCACCATGTTCTTCCCAGGATCCCCTTTAGAGCACCAGCATTCATTAATCTTTTTAATATTATTATTCCTTTTTAACAGTTTTTCTAGATTTCCCCAGTATCTCTCTTTTCTGTACCTTCGTCCAAAGTGCCTCTCATAGAGCTAACTAATCAAAGGTGGTTGCCTCACACAGGTAAAGCAGTACATACTTCCAGTAATTTTGCTAGTGCTTCAATTAATCATACTTTAAATCATCTGTTGCAAAAACTTTTTAAATACTTAAGTTTTAAAACACATAGCTGACTTTTTAAAAATGGTTTAAACATGAAACCTTATTTCTCCTCTCTAAAAATCATCAAACTTACATTGCCATTTTTCCAAGATAATGACCACATGTTAGCATATGAAACAGATTTATTTCCCCCTTAGTCTCACCCTCTCACTCATCCCATCCATCATCACAACTTTATATAATTCTAGAATTCAGTTCTATAAAAAAATCTGAATTCATTAATATATACTATATATATATATACACATTATATATATAGTCTCTATATATACTCTCTATATACACTCTATTATATAGACACCCTTTTTTTTAGGGAGGAGTCTCATTGACCAAACATGAAAAGACTGATTGTTTGCACCATGTCTAAAATGTATAAGCTTATGATGAAATATAATCATAGGCCCAGCCTGGTTATACCCCTATGACAAATCTAAAATATTGAGTAGGAAATATGCAAGTGTATAATATTCTAAGTCAGTATATTCTTCCTTGTCTCTTACTGAAGGGGATACTCCCATGTCAATATTAGCTTATCTGACAACATTAACCCACAAAAACAAGATTTGATTGTTAAACAATCTACCTAACTCATTTCCAAATCTTTGAGAAGATTTAAAGTAGACTTCTCTGCTAATTTTACAGCTTAACTTTCAGAGGAGATTTTAAATATGTTCTATTTCAATATTATTTTAAGGAGGATAACACATAGTTTTCCCCTTATTACCACATATAATAAATATTAAATATTAAATGCATATTTTTCACAAAATTGTGAGGATAGAGAAAAGAAAACAATTTATTACCTACTAGTTCCGTATGCTTTGAAAAATACCTCATAAATCTTCACAGTAACCATTTGATACACATTTATTAACTCCCTTTTTTTCAAATGAAGTAAGGCTCAAAAACATAATATAACTTATCCAGATTGCATGTAGGGCCAGGATACAATCTAAAACCTAGATCTAACTCCACAGTGCACTTTCCATTATATGGCAAGCCATAATCAGAGAACCCTGCTATAAACAGCAATCCATTCTGGACACTAAGGGACAAAGACAACAAAACAAATAAACTTACTAAACCAACAAAAATTAATCTTATATGCATATAATAATATGCATAAGGGTTGCTGTCTTGCTCAGTATTTAAGATGTAAACAAGTAAACATTTCAGTATGTAGCTGTAGTTAATATTAAAATGTCAACTTATTTCTGAATCAGAACAATGGACACTCTTAGAACAGGAAGAAGTTCTAATGTCTTACTTAACTAATCTGAGTCCCCCTTAATCTTCTACTGAAAATGTTCTTCTGATTAAGTAGCACTTATGAAAGCAGGGTGGCCCACTAGGCAGTGTGTGAGTTACCCCAAAATTCTTTGTTTCAGAAAAATATCTTGCTGCTACTCAAAAATACCTTCCCTGTATTGCCAAAAATCTAAAAATGAATGGCATATATAGATCAACAAAATGGATAAAAGATCATTTCAGGTAGAAATGGCAAGGGAAAAATTATACAGTAGTTAGAGTTGAAATTGATGAAAAACAGAAGATAAAAAAGTCCAAGAAAAAGAAAACAAATTAGGCTCTCTCCAGCAGACCAAAACATAAAAGCATAAGTGTTTTCAGACTGACAACTAATAAACTGCTTTGCACAGCAGATTAATGATAGGCAAGAAGAGAAACATAAAATCATCACCACAACTAAGAGAAGCAACATAGCCTACACCTCCCAAAGCTTCCTTGTGTCCTTGTTTTTTGCTTTCTTGGTTTTTGTTTTGGTTTTGGTTTTGTTTGGTTTTCGGTTTCTGGTTTTGTTTTGTTTTGTTTTTGTCCAGAGATTCCTCAACTTCTGTAGCTGTCCACATATCAGCTGTCCTTTTTGATGTACTCAAATATTCTGCTGTTCCTGTTCTGCCAAGAGTTTGCTGATATTCAGGACAATAAGGATCTTTGTGGAGGGCTAACAAGGCTGTCTCATAACACTGCCAAACCTCCTCCACTAATATCAGAGCTGCCGCATTGCTTTCAAGAAGGTGGCGATTCATTTAGTTTAATTCTTAATTTGCTATTTTGTTGTTGTTCCTTAGGCTAAAAACTCAGGGATGAGCCTATGAAGATGGAACCAAAGCTCAATCTGAGAGATCATATCTTCTTTACCAACATTTTTGCTGACTCTTTCATTGATTTTGAATAAAATACTGGCATCGGGATTCTCTTCTCTGTCAAAATGAGTCTTTCCCAGAAGGTTGTTCTTTATGTAAACATAAATCTAGAATGGTGATTGCCCAAACTTCCATGCCAAGACCCACCTGATTTCTAGTGTAACTATAATTTGGGGTTAAAATACAACCCAGTTTGGGGCGCCTGAGTGGCTCAGTTGGTTAAGCGACTGCCTTCGGCTCAGGTCGTGATCCTGGAGTCCCTGGATCGAGTCCCGCATCGGGCTCCCTGCTCGGCAGGGAGCCTGCTTCTGCCTCTGACCCTCCCCCCTCTCATGTGCTCTCTCTCTCTCATTCTCTCTGTCTCAAATAAATAAATTAAAAAAAAAAAAACCTTTAATAAAAAAAAAAAAAAAAAAAAAAAAAAAAAAAAAAAAAAAAATAAAATACAACCCAGTTTAATCAACAAGAATTACTCAACAAAACACCTTACGGCATCATGATCCAACTGTGCCTTGCTGTTATCAAAAGTAGGTAGATTTTCCTTCCCCAAATCATAAAAGACAAGTAGGAGTCACATTAATTTTAAGATGAGAAAACTAGGGCCAAAAGGTTAAAGCAAACATTTGCTTAGGGTCTAACCAAGTACTAACAATTTTATTTGAATACAATAAACCAACTAAGAAAATGATAATGCAAAATGTCAAAATCTAATGTTTTATAAATATTATAACCAGTGAGAACTTAATCAATGTTTAGATAAACAAGATATTTCCTAACCATGAAAAAAATCAAAATAGGAGAGCTCTACTTTAATGTTGATAAAAGTATGCCCTCAAGAAAAGGATTCTAGGGCGCCTGGGTGGCTCAGTTGGTTAAGCGACTGCCTTCAGCTCAGGTCATGATCCTGGAGTCCCGGGATCGAGTCCCGCATCAGGCTCCCTGCTCAGCAGGGAGTCTACTTCTCCCTCTGACCCCCCTCCCTCTCATGCTCTCTGTCTCTCATTGTCTCTCTCGCAAATAAATAAAATCTTAAAAAAAAAAATATTAAAAAAAAAAAAAAAGAAAAGGATTCTAAGATATTTTCCAAAGAAGCTATCATACAAACATCATTACACCAGGGGAAATATTATGACTCTGGGTCACACTTTGTATGTTTTCTCTCAATGCTTCTGAATTCAAGGCTATAAAAAAATTTAGCTTTTACACTACCATATTTAAATTTTGGACATAGTATAGCACTGGTATAATAAAATAGTAACCTTATTAAACAACATGCTTAGCATTATTCAAAAAATGTTTCTTGTACAAATTTTATATACATGTAAACTTACTAGAAGAGTAAGTTAAAATAAAAGGCCCCACCAACAAATGTGAAAACAACATGATCTATGTAATCTGTCAGTAGTGTATTGGAATCTAAACTTTGGCATTTATTATCTGTGTGATAGTAGGCAAACTAATTAAATTTCATGAACTTCAGTCTCCTGATTTCTAAAATGAAGACAGATAATAGAGTAAAGATATATTTCAAAGAAGTGAAATAATAATCAAAGTTTTAGCAGAATACCTGGAGCAAAGCAGATAATAAATGCCAATAACAATCTGATCTACAAAAGCCATAAAGTATTTACTGTGTTTACTATTACAGTATCTATAAAACATGTTTTTAAAATTTCTTTAATAATTATAATTTGTAGATAGTAAACTGTGTATCTAATTTCATTTGTTTTCAAAAAAATTACATAAGCAAGTCTAGAAAGTATTATAATCATTATATTGAGGAAACTGAGACCAAGAAAGGTTAAGTACCTTGCTTAGCCTCACAATATAATTAATAAGAAAGTCAAAGTAGGTCTTTTTTTATTCATTTATGTGTTCCTTTACCACCCTTTGCTGGCAGCAGAGGGAAACCCTGCCTCCCATTTCAACTCTGTGTCTCCGCACAGAGTTCCAAGCTCTCCATCTGACTTTATTCTAGATGGAGAAACTCCATTTCCTCTTTGCTCTTGAGGTAGTCACAGTTCTGGCTTTCTTTTTGTTTCAAATCTCTTACAGTGGGGATTTTCTCTGACTATATATTTTACCATAGATATTGTTTTCTAAAGAGTTTCCTGCAAGTTGGTCCTACTTTAAGCCAAATTTCAAGAAGATCCACAAAGAGTAGCTAGAATAGAGAACAAGCAGTCAGGACAATCTAGCCTTAAGACAATGACTGGGGTTAAGAATGGTCACATGATATAATTCTGACCAATGAGATGTTAGAGGAAATGGGCTTATAGGGCTTCTCAGATATTGTCCTTGCTCTTAATAAATAACAAAAATGCATGCTATTCTCTTTTCCTGTCTGTATATTACTATCTAGATGTAACACCTGGATTTACAACAACCCATAAATCACCTAGATTAGCAGAGGAGCAAGGCGGAAGGACTTAATGCCACCACTAATGGGACGAATGAACTAAATCTTGAAGCACTCTATCTCTGGACTTTGTTAGGCAAAATAATAAATACCCTTATCGATCAAGTCAGTTTAAGTGCAGTTACACTTAATAGCTGCAGCATACACACCTCAAAATGACACAGTTAAGATGAGCCTTTACTAGGATACTCTGATTCCTTGTCTGGTGCTTTTTAAAAGTTATATCATACCGTGCCTGGGGAGACATACCTACTCATATTAATGTAAAAAACTGAGATTTTATTACTCCAAGGAAAACTCTTTTAAACAGTTTAGGGAAAGATAGTATATATCAATCTAAAACATAAATTCCTCTTAATCAGTCATCCACACTGCAGCCAAAATGATAAAACATAAACTAAATTTCTTAAACTTATTTAAAATTCTTTTCAGACACTCTAAGCCTATTTCTTACAACAGTGTTTCTCACCCATGGCTGAACATTTTAGTAACTTGGAGGGATTTATAGAAATAATGATGCCTGAGTTCTCCACCTCCAGATATTCTGACATAGTAGATCTGGATATGGCCTGGACATCATCATAATTAAATGTGAAGCCAAGGTTGAAAACCCCTGCCCTCTAGATTAAGTCAGTTGGTTTAGGGTGAGACCTGGACCATATGTCTCTAGGTGATTACAAATTAGCTAGGGTTGAGAAACACTAGCTCATGAGACAAAGTACAAATTCCTTACATGGGATACAATACATTTTGTTATCTCCCTCCAAATATTTTCAAACTGCCTTCCTAAGCAAGGACTCCTCTCTTGTTCTGTGTTCCAGTTACTCTATATCAATTAGAATTTTACTTCACTCATATAACAGAAGAATTCAAAAATCGGTGGTTTAAATAGAATAAAAATGTATCCAAAAAAAAGTTTCAAGGTACACATTGATGTCTTTAAGGTGTTATGAGTCCCACACAACTGTATTTTACACCTCATTGGCTAGAACTTAATCATATGGACAAATCTAGCTACAAGGGAGACTGACCACATTGCCCTTATAAAAGTCAGTATTCTAAAATATGTGGGAAATGGAGAATAGGTATTGGTTGGCAACTAGCCTTTATGCCAAACTACATTAAATTGTTCCAAACATCATGCTTCTTTTGTCCCTATGTGCCTTTATGCAACTCTCAAGCAATTACTCATCTTTCAGGTCCCAGCTCAACTGTCAGATTTAGCTGCAGGACTCACTATCCACCTAGTTCATGTAAAACTGATTACTCCATCCACTTCTTTATAAAGGCATGCGTCATTTTATGACATTTTGTAGTTGGCAAATATTTCCATTTTTTACAAATTGAAGGTTCATGGCAATCCTGCATCAAGCAAATCTATTGGCACCATTTTTCTAACAGCATTTGCTCACTCCATGTCTCTGTGTCACATTGTGTTAATTTTCACAATATTCAAGCTTGTTCATTATTATTATATTTGTTATGGTGATTTGTGATTACAGTGATTACAATTCACTGAAAGCTCAGATGGTGGTTAGCATTTTTTAGCAGTATAGTATTTTTAATTAAGGTATTTACATTGTTTTTTCAAACATAATGCTATTGTACACTTAACAGACTACAGGATAGTGTAAACACAACTTTTATGTGTACTGGGAAGCCAAAAACTCATTTCACTCACTTTACTGCAATATTCACTTTATTGTGGCAGATTAGAACCAAACCTGCAATACCTCCATGGTATGCCTATACAGATTGATATCCTACAATCCAAGATATTGTATGGCACTTACATGTTTACATCATTATCTCTCTTTTCAGACCTAGTAGCTCCTTGAGGACAAAGAAAGTTTTATGATATGAATATTTCTGGCATCTGAAGATATTCTATAGAATCATGGTTAAAGCACAGACCCCCATAACTATCATTTGGGCTCAAATGCTAGTTCTACAACATTTTCTCTATATGTAGAAATTAGAGAAGTCATTATATGACTCAGTACCTCAGTTTCCCTGTCTGTAATTTTACATTTGGGTTAAATAAATAGCACCCATTTGATAAAGTTATTATGAGGGTGAATGCATTAATAAACTTAAAACACTTAAGATAGTTTCTGGCACATGGAGAATGATATAGAAGGAGCAGTTAAAATTGTGGATCCATTGCCTATCTCAAAATAATGTTACATTTATTGAATGAATGAATCATCCATGTATACTGACTTACAAGCTTTAAATTCTGAAGAGATTTATGTGAGAGGGACAAAGAACCATGAGGCATTATCTTTACAATACAGAAGCAGAGACTATTGTTGAAATGAAAATGCTAGCATCTAATGTGATACTTTATATGAGTGAGGTCTCAAGTCCATGGAACACATTATAAATGATACCATTCAGAGGAAGTATAGTTCATTGACAGTAATTGAGAGTAATAAGGGGAAGCTTCATGAAGGAGGTATAGTTTGAGTTGGATTTTAAAGGATGCACAAAGAAGATGCCAGAGAAAAAGTAGTAGAGGAGATCTAGAAATGACAGTATCGTCTGTGTTTGAAACAGTGTGAGTAGCTTGACGGGAACAGAGCTTTCAGTCTGAGATGCAGATTTAACAAAAACAGATTTAGCAAGCATTTATTGCATCTGAGCAATGTTCCAGCCACAGTGCTACATGTTTTCCCGCAACTTGTAAGGAAAAATCTGGATAGATAGAACAAGACTATAGAAATAAGGAGTTCTAAAGAAAACTATAAAAATACAGATTTAATGTAGGTAAGGAATTTCATGAGGAACCTGGTGTATAAGAAGATTATGATGTGGTGATGTTCAGGAGCATTTGATGAAAGAATGGTCTAGAATCAAGAGGACAGCTAAGACATAATACTTTTAATAAAATGCACTATAACACATAGCACACCAGGTGCATTTGTCCCAGAGCATTAGATTCCCTATGTAGACAAGTTCCTAAAATACAGCTGGGCTAGACAGTCTTTTCTAAGCACAATATGGAATATCTGGGTTGGGGTAGAGCAGATACCTACTCTAATAACACATTTAGATTCATACTTTTAATTGACACGATGTGACATTATTTACCTTGAGATTATGAAGGGTGATCATGAAGGTGACAAACATCTCTTTCCCCGTGTTGCTGAATATCTGAAGATTTATCTACATTGATCACCTTGTTTGAATTGAATAAAAGTGTGGGAGGAGTTCCTATTTGAGCTACCTCAGTATCAAACAGTTATTTTGTTTAAACTCATGCTTTAATACTTTGTTTTAGTAACAGTCTTTATATGGAAGCACATCCTTTTTTGGAGGCATTTTCTTTGCAATTTCCCCAAATTCCGTGTAGTGGTTAAAAATATTCCAGCAACAAGAGATTAGATACAGTGATACCAGTAAGATGGGGAATAGAAAGCCCCAGACCCTCCTTGCACTCATGGAGACACTGATTCAACAATACATGCACCAATTTTCTTTGTGTGAAATCCATAAACCAGTTAAGAGTCTCTTACGCCCCAGGCAAGTGAAAAAATAGCCAAATCAAAGCTGGTAGGGAAAATTTTCTGTCCCCTCAGTACAGTGCCACATGATCAGGAGAAAACTCCCAGCTCTTAGCTTCTTCCTGGGAAAGAGAAGACTGGACCATACAGCAAATGTACTGGCTTTTTTGGAAAATTCCTTGAGAGACTGGCTTCTGTCTTGTCTACCTCTGAGTACAGACAGGAACCAACATACTCTAGATGCCTGAAGGCCCCTGACAATAGTATCAGGGGAGCATGCTGTTGTTCCTGAGGGCCCAATGAGACAGAAGCCAATATAGCTCACCGGCCTCCCCTCAGGGGAGACAGGGAAGAGTGGGATGTACACATTCAATATTCTGGCTTTTCAGAGGGCTCTTTGAAGAATCAATCAGTGTTTAACCCAATTTTGGTTACTAAAGGAACCCACATACTCTAGACGGGAGGCTTTGAGAAGAAAAATAGTAGGGCAGCATGTTGCTGCTTCAGAGTACCCGTGGTACAGCAGATGGACACCAGAGGGAGCAAGAGATTATGATCTGTTAAAATAAAGAAACTGGCAAATCCCTCTAAGGAATCTACAAATCCAAAGAAGACACATCCATAGAAAAAGGTTTGAGGGGTGCCTGGGTGGCTCAGTTGATTAAGCATCGGATTCTTGGTTTCAGCTCAAGTCATGATCTCAGGGTCCTGAGATACAATGCTACATCAGGCTCAGCACAGAATCTGCTTGGGATTCTCTCTCTCCTTTCCCTCTGCCCCTCCCCCACCCACACTCAGTCTCTCCCTCTCTCTCTCTTTCAAATAAATAAATAAATAAATAAAATCTTAAGGAAAGAAAGAGTTTGAAAGGCCCCCAGTATCTCCAGCTGGGCTGACTGGTAAAGGTCTTTCCTTTTAAGAAGTCCTTAAAGGCTAGGAAAGGTGGCTGGGATTTTTTGTTTGTTTGTTTTGGGGTTTTTTTGTTTTTTTTATTTTCCAAATATGTGGATACCAATACAAAGTTACAAGGAACACAAAGAAAAAAATAAATGTCTCAAAGGAACAAAATTAATACTCTAGAAACAGACCCTAAAGAAAAGAAAATATATAAATTACTAGACAAAAAGAAGATATGAATTACTGGACAAAATATTGAAAATAACAATCAAAAAGATGCTCAATGGGTTCAAGGAAGTGACACATGAACAAAATGAGAACTTCAATAAAGAGATAAAAAATATAAAAGAGAAACAAATTTGGACCTGAAAAATGAAATAAATGACCTGAAAAATTCAACAGACTTGAGCAAACAAAAGAATAAATGGTCATTTGAAATTTTCCAGTCAGAAAAGCAAAAAGAAAAAAAAAGAATGTAGAAAAAAGGATAGAAAAGCTAAAAGACTTTGTAGAATACTATCAAAAAGACCAATATACAATTTATGGGAGTCATCAGAGCAGAAGAGGGAAAAAAAGGGGAAGAAAGTTTATCTGAAGAAATAGTGGCTGAAATTTTCCCAAATCTAGGGAAGGAAATGGACATCCAGATTCAAGAAAACCAATGATCCAAACTATTGAATTGAAAGAGATTTATACTGTGTAAATCTCTTTTAATTTAGTGCAAAAATTAAAAAACAAAAATGTTAAGAATAATTTAAATGATAAAAATTTGTTAATGGATCCATAATATAAAACAATGCAAACTATGACAACAATAACAGAAAGTGTGTGGAGCAGAGTAAAATTTTAGAGTTTTTGCATGTGATTAAACTTAAGTTGTTATCAGCTTAAAATAGATTGGATAGAAATAAAAAGGATCAAAAGAGACTAGTATGAATAATTATACATCAACAAATTGATTTGTTAATGGATATCTAGCAGATATGGAAAAATTCCTAGAAACAAAAAACCTAACAAGATCGAATCATGAAGAAATAGAAAACATAAACAAATCACTAACAAAGAAAAAGATTAAATAAGTAATCCAAAATTTCCCCAAAAAAAAAGTCTAGGACCAGATGGTTGCACTGGTGAATACTACCAAACATTTAAGGAAGAATTAATTTTAATCCTTCTCAAACTCTTCAAAAAAACTAAAGCAGAAGGAACATTTCCAAACTCATTTCAGGAGACCAACACTACCCTGGTACCAGAGCCAGATAAGGCCATTACAAGAAAAGAAAATCACAGGCCAATAACCCTGATAAATATAGATGCAAAAACCTAAACAAAGTACTAGCAAACCAAATGCACAGAGCATTAAAAGGATTATACATGACAACTGAGTCAGATTTAATCCCGGGGAGCAAAGATGGTTCAACATACCCAAATCAATAAATGTGATATATCACATTAACACAATGAAGGTTAAAAATCACATGATCATCTCAATATAGATGTAAAAAAGCATTCGACAAAATAAAACGTCCTTTCATGGAAAAAAAAAAAAATCTCTCAACAAACAGTATAGAAGGAATGTACCTCAACATAATAAAGGCCATATATGACAAGCTTACAGTTTACAATATACTCAATGATGCAAGAGAGCTTTTCCTCTAAGATCAGGAACAAAGTAATGATGCCCATTCTCACCACTTCTGTTCAACATATAATACCAGAAGTCCTAATCATAGCAATTAGGGAAGAAAAAGAAATAAAAGGCATTCAAATGAGAAAGAAAGAAGTAAAATTGTCTCTATTTGTAAATGACATGATCTTATGTAGAGCCAATACTAAAGACTCCACCAAAAAACTGCCAGAACTAATGAACAGATTCAGTAAAATTGCAGCATACAAAATTGGCATACAAAAAATCATTTAAAAACTGATTCCATTTATAATAGCATTAAAAAAATAACTTCAGAATAAACCTAACTAAAGAGAGGAAAGACTTGTCCACTGAAAACTATAATACATGGATTAAAGAAATTAAAGAAAACACAAATAAAAGATATCCCATGTTCATGAATTGGAAGAGTTAATATTGTTAAAATGTCCATACTACCCAAAGAAATCTATATATTCAATACCTTACATCAAACTCCTAATGGCATATTTTACAGTAATAGAAAAAATAGTTCTAAAATTTATATGGAACCAGAGAACTATCCCAAATAGCCAAAACAATGTTGTAAAAGAACAAAGCTGGAGAAATCTCTTTCCTGATTGTAAAATACATATCAAAGCTTCCATGACTAAAACATAATGGTAATGGCATAAAAACAGACATATATACTAATGGAATGGAATAGAGAGCCTAAAATGAACTCATGTATACAGAGCCAACTGATCTTCAACAAGAGTGACAAGAATACACAATGGAAAAAAAATAATCTCTTCAACAAAAGGTGTTGGAAAAACTGGACATCCACATACAAAAGAATGAAACTGGATTCTTATCTTACACCATATAAAAATGGATTAAAGACTTAAATGTCAGTCCTGAAACTGTGAAACTTTTGGTAGAAAACATAGGGGAAAACTTTCTGACATTGGTCTTAGCAATGATTTCTTGGGTATGACATCAAACACACAGACAATAAAAAGAAAATAGAAAAGTGAGGCTACATCAAACTAAATACTTCTGCACAGCAAAGGAAACAACTGACACAATGAAACGACATTATAAAAATAAACAAAGATAACAAATGTTGGCCAGGAGATGGAGAAATTGGAAACTCTGCACACTGTTGGTGAAGTAAAATGGTATAGCCATTGTGGAAAACACTATGGAAGTTCCTCAAAAAATTAAAACTAAGCTACTATGTGATCCAGCAAACTCATTTCTAGATATATATCCAAAAGAACTGAAATCTGAATCTCAAAGAGAAATTTGCATCCCCATGTTAACTGCATTATTCATAACAGCTATGAAGTAGAAACAACAATGTCCATCAACAGAGCAATGGATAAAGAAAATGTGCTATATGCATGCAATGGAATATTATTCAACCACAAAAAAAGGAAATCCTGGGGCACCTGGGTGGCTCAGTCGTTAAGCGTCTGCCTTCAGCTCAGGTCATGATCCCAGGGTCCTGGGATCGAGCCCCGCATCGGGCTCCCTGCTCTGTGGGAAGCCTGCTTCTCCCTCTTCTATTCCCCCTGCTTGTGTTCCCTCTCTCGCTGTGTCTCTCTCTGTCAAATAAATAAATAAAATCTTAAAAAAAAAAAAAAAGGAAATCCTGTCACATACTACAAGAAAGATTAATCCGGAGGACACTAAGCTAAGAAAGTAAGTCAGTCACTGAAAGACAAATACTATATGATTCCACTTACCTAAACTAGTCAAACTCACTGAAGCAGAAAATAGAATGTGGTTTCTAGGAGCTATGGGAAAAGGAAAATGAGAAGTTGCCATTAACGAGGTATACATTTTCAATCATTTAAGATAAAAAAAAGTTCTAGACATCTTCTCTACAACACTGTAATTATAATTAACAATACTATTCACTTAAAAATTTGTTAGGCTAGATCTCATATTATGTGTTTTCTACCACAAAAAAAAAAAAAGAGAGAAAATACTTGAGAGAAAACTAAAACCTTGAGGAAATTTATAATTGCAAATTTCCATCCCTCAAAGGCAAAAGAATTAGTTCAGCACCTTCCAGATAATATCAGTTATCCAGGTTTTAGGGTTTGGTTTGGTTTTGGTACTGCAATTCTGAACATACCGGTTTGGAATCTAGGTTGTGTCTTTAAGATTGCAGGACAGTATGACACTTTCAGGTATTAAATCCAGTTGTGGCATCTGGCTTGGGAAAGTCTCTGGTAGGTCTTTTTTATTTGAAAAGAAATCATTTTCCAGAGTGTACTCATCAGATTTCCAAAGTCTTATTTGCCAGTAGAGAACTATATGCCATATGCCTTTGCCCTAGCTTCAAGACTGGCTTGGACAGTGAGTACCTGGCAATTTCAGATTCTCTGCTGGTAGATAGTATCTTCAAGTCAATAAAATAAAATAAAATAATTAAAATTAAATAATTAATTAATTTCAAAAAGAAAAGAAAAAGGAAACAGGAGATTGGGCATAATGATTGGGTAGAATTGGCAACCAATTCTACTACATACTTCTTACCCTGTGCCATCTTCCACAAAGCAAAATTAAATATTTAGGATCTACCATTTATTCTATGGGTTAAGTCTTCAAATTTACTCATACTAAAAATATAAAAACAAAATGTGGTTTGTATATTTTTTATTAAAACATCTGATCTCTAAAGCTGCTATTGCATAAAGTAGCAAGGAAAATGAAACAAAATGTAAGATTCTGTCAACCCTGTTAAATTTAGCCTAAAGAAATAAACTTTCTTTTTAGGTGATTTCTGCTTGCTAACCTCAAGCACTTTCTCAGCATTTCAATTTTCCACCCATGCTTCATCATTTCTAAGTATATACATTCCTTACTATATACATGGTAGAAATAATTACAAAGGTGGCTCTAGTGGGAAGGAAATGAATCTTATGGTTCTGGGACTCTCATTTGCATGGACCCCAGGCAAGGATTTACAATTTTGGATTCTTTTTCTTAAAGAGAACCTCCAAAATTATATAAGTAGTAGGCCTCACAACACCTGGATCTCTCCCTCTCTCACTCTCTCTCTCTCTCAAATATATAAATAATCTTAAAAAAAAAAGCAATGACTTTCAAACTTTTTCAAACTAGTGGCCATAAAGGATAAACCAGAATAAATGTGTGTGTATGTGAGTGTGTGCATACCAATTTGAAACAATGGTTTTATAAGCAATCTTGCCAATCTTGCCTTTACAATGTGCATAACACTACTCTTCTAATCTAATCTCTTCCACTTTTTTGAAAATGCTGGTTATGACCAGAAAATTGACTTTAAGATTTACTGATGGGTCTCTCCTATGATTTGAAAACCATATCATTCTACTACCAAAGAGCAGCAAGGTGCATAATTTAGCTGTAATTAGAATACACTATCATATAATAGACCACCAGACCTAGGCTTTGATATGCTATATGAGGATTAGACAAGTCTTCAAAAAATCATTTAAAAAAAATCCTCAACACCTGGTGTTAACAGATATGATGTTGCTAAAAGAGGAAAAAAATAAAAGTATTGAGACTCAAAATATCTTTATCCCAAGTCAGAGGTCTACAGACTTTTTCTTAAAGGTCCAGCTAGTAAATATATTAGACTTTGTAAGCCATTCCTCGGTTCCAACTCCCAACTCTTCCCTTGTAGCATGAATGTAACCATAGATTATGGAAATAAATGATTGTTGGTGTGTCCTAACAAAACTTTATTTAACAGAACAGGCAGTAATTTGCCAATCCTTGTTCTAAATAGATGTATCTTACTTGTTTTCCTCATAATAATATACTTTGAAGTTATTTATTTATTTGTAGATGTGCCTGTTTTTCATATGCTCTCCCTACTAAACTCCAAGCTCCATGAGAGTACAGGTCTCTTTTGCTTTTTATCTTTACATCCCCAGTGCCCGGCCAATATAAAGACTCAAATATTTACTATGTATGTTGTCAACTTCCAAAAAGGCTAGCAGAATAACCTGCTGATTAAGCAGAGTTAGGTTTATTCAATTTATATAATAAAGGACAACAACACACAGACAAGAGTCTTAGTAGTCCTTCCCATAGACATAAGGAGAGGATATTTATTTACAGGTTTTAATATTAAAAATAAAGCTGCTATGAACATCAATGTACAGGTTTTTGTAGGAACAGAGGTTTTCATTTCTCTGAGATAAATGTCCAAGAGTGCTATTTCTGGGTTGTACGGTTAATTTTATAAGGAACTTGCAAAATATTTGCAATAATGACTATGTCATTCTACAATTCCATCAGCAGTTTACAAGAGACCTAGTCTCTTCACATCCTCTCCAGCAGTTGGTATTTTCATTATATTTTAGCATTTTTTAATTTGCATGTACCTAGTGGCTAATGAGGTTGAACATCTTTTCATGGGTCTTAAAAAGTGCAGAATTGGTTAAGATTGAACAGATTATGACAGTATTTATAGCTTGGGATTGATGGACCCAATACAGCCGAATCTTTTTTTTTTTTTTTAAAGATTTTATTTATTTATTTGACAGAGAGAGACACAGCGAGAGAGGGAACACAAGCAGGGGGAGTGGAAGAGGGAGAAACAGGCTTCCTGCTGAGCAGGGAGCCCGATGTGGGGCTCGATCCCAGGACCCTGGGATCATGACCTGAGCCGAAGGCAGATGCTTAACCAACTGAGCCACCCAGGCACCCAATAAAGCCGAATCTTGAAGCGAATATTGATAAGGAAACATTTTAGTTAGTTCACAGTCTTGAATTTCATACACCCATTACAAAAAAAGGCAAGAAAGTACTTTTCTTCTCAAACACTGGATCAGAAAAGTAGGCTCAGTATAGATACAGAAGAGAATGTTATCAGTTCTAATTAATTGAATGAATATTTGAATGTCACTAATTATTTTTAGTCTTAACTTCTCTTACATACATATATGAAATTAGTAGTCTAAATTATACTAAATTCAACCATTTGCAAATTAAAGTAGCAAATAATGAAGATACATCTTATGCATGGTCCCTCAGAGGCAAAAAGGACAACATAAAAATCATTATTTTTCCTAATTTTTTAGTTTAGTTTGCTCTTGGGAATAGTGGGGCAAAAGTTCAAGCTACTCAAAGAATAGATATGATGATCAAATGAGATACTATATAAAATAACTTTCATATGTGAGTACTAAAATACCATTATGTTATCAGTAGTTTTTAGAAAGACTCCTTTTTGGTACAGCATAGTGGTCAACAAATATCACTAGAATTGAATTGACACAGGTTTTAAAACAAAGTTTCACCACTTACCACGTCTTAATCAAGTGTCTTCATCTAACTAAGCATCAGCTTCTTTGCTGCAAACAATGATAACATTTCACTCAAAAAGGTTGCTCCAAGGAATCATAAGTTAGGACTTATTATAAGTGCTTCAAACAATGCTTGGCATTGTAACATAATAAATCTTAGTCATTATTAAATTACTAAGTCCTATTATTATGGATATCTCTTTAAAAACTATATTTTACTCTCCACTGTTTTGTTAGTAGCTTATACACTGAATCTTTCTGTGGATAATGAACTCTGAGGTACAGGGATCAAGACGTTCAACTTTGAACTCTGTTGGGGTCTAGCTCAATGACTCAATAGTATGGGATGTCCAACAGATATTTGTTAGCAAATTAATACTATAATGAATCAATACTATAAGCTTAAGAAAGGATATGAAGTTTTATTTATTAGTATTTTTGTTAGTACTATGAATAATGTATAATGTATAATTCTGGGGACTTCAATCCTAATCTTTGTTAATTGCTTTAGGAAGAAGTTTCTTTCACACTGATATTTTCCATCCTTTACTTAAAGAAATTGTCAATTGAGGCTATTTGTTAATATGGTAACTATTTGCTCTATGGACCTGCATAGTAAAGAGAAAGCAGAATTTTTTTTCTAAATAAAGCTTTGGGTATTTCATGGTCCCAGTTTTAGAAATGAGATCAAAATTCTTGAAAACTACGTCAGTGTAAATATATAGTTTTTGGACAGATTCAAGTAGTAATATTAGCTCTATCATTTTTTTGTTTGTTTGTTTCACTAAATTCAAATGTATTTCCAATCCTCAACTTGATCTTAGTTTGGTTTATTTTGTATATACCCATGATAATGGTATTTTACTAATTAGTTTTGCTGATCTTTGTTTTATGTTTTTGGACCTTCAGTTATAGGTTAGTGTAATAGCAAATAGCAAAATGAAATTCACAATCAAGAATGGAAACTTCCTGGTATATACTATTGCAATTTCAAATTTCTAAGTGAGAACTCAAGAAAAAAAAAAAGAATAAAAGGGCAATCACAAAATTTAAGGGTTTATTTTCCTTTGCTTCACCTTCATTGAAACCTCTCTCTTATTATCCATTAAGAGGGACAGATACCTACATTTAACCTTTGATAAGTTTCCCTCAATAAGAGGCAGGTGCACACCGACCCTTCGCAGACAATTATTAAAATAATTTTGTTTTTTTATAATACTATGTCTTTGAGATGAGCAAAAATGAACACAAACCTAAGTAATATTCAAATGATCCATGTCAATTTTACTATTGCTGATTTAATACACTCTGCAATTACTGACACATAATGTAAAAACTATATCCTAAGCAGCATAAATCAGATAATTTTTTTTAAGATTTTATTTATGTATTTGACAGAGAGATAAAGAGAGAGCACAAGTAGGCAGAGAGGCAGGCAGAGGGAGAGGAAGAAGCAGACTCTCCACTGGGCAGGGAGCCCGATGCGGGGCTCGATCCCAGGACCCTGGGATCATGACCTGAGCCAAAGGCAGCTGCTTAACCGACTGAGCCACCCAGGTGCTCCAAGTCAGATAATTTTCCCTCATAGGGATTGTGGCATGGAAAAAGACTGAGAATATTTGTTATATAGAATTGTTTATTGGAGAAAATAAGAAAAGCAACATTACAAGTCCTGGAAATAATTTCATATAGAATCAGGATGCTGGATCTTATATAACCTCAGACCCCTTAAGGGAAATTTACTATAATGAAATTTTACCTGAATATAAATGGAAGGTTCAACAAGGCCAAAGGGCAAGATGATTGTGGATTGCTATCACACATATACAGACACAAAAACAACTTCCAACCCCTATCAGAAAGTTTAAGTCAATTACATAGTTATAAGATATTTTACTAAATCACTGACAAATTAGTTCAGAGCTACTAACAAATATCCTCTCTGTCTTGCCAGTTTGCCAGAAGGGCATGACCTCTCACTTCACCTGCCTAAAAATTACTTCCATCTCTCTGCCAACTCAGTTGCCACCACATTTTTAGGATGCAAACAAACCTCACTTTTTTTTTTTGTTTTTATGGAAACATGTTTGAATAATCCAGTCTGGAAGGATTTCTCTTTTTCTGAATATGATAGTATTAAAGGCTAAGGAACTCAATTTATCATTGGAATGTTTTCACTTTTTAAAATTTCATTATTCTTCAGTGGTTTCAGGTAAGCTAATCTTGTCTCCCCATAGAGAAAGTAGGTTTTTAGACAAGGATCATATATTTTACTAGTTTTAAATCAACCCGAGATAGAGATATTCAAGTACATGGAGTTGATCTCTTAGAGGCCATTTAGATAGCATTTAACACACTGAAAGGAACAATTTCTTAATATGATTATAGAGACTTAAGAGATCATGCCTGCTCTAAAACCAGAGACTTGTATTCTTACTACTAGGCATTAAAACAATGCCAATTTTAAAGATTTCCTTTTTTTCCTTCCTCCTTCCCTCATTCTTTCCCTTCTTTCTCCCCTTCCTTTGTTCTTTACTTCCTTGCATTCGCTCTTTCCATCTTTCTTTCTTAGTATTGTACTGTTTTGCAATATTTCCCTCCAACAATGACATGTGTAACGAGGGAGCCAAGACTAATTATGTGATTATAGAAGAGAATTCTGATGGTCAATCACTAAAATATTGAGTTGCTCTACAAGCAGTTTTTTCCTTTTTGTTATCAACATTTCCTCACTATTTTCCTTAGTCAAAAGAACATTATTCCAGGAAGAAAAATTGATAAATGTAAAGTTATCTTATGAGCTCATTCATGAATGTGACATGCTATTTTTCAAAATGCTAACTTTATGTCAATCAATGAACATTATTGAACTCCTGAGAGAAGGCCTAGATGAATGAACAATGGCAATTACATTTTTAACATATTCTTCGGATCAAAGGATAGACGTTAGCCATTTTGCATATTTTTGATATTCTAAATTTGGAAAAGAATAACAATTTTACAGTTGTACAGATGATATATTTCATACAACAGAATTGAATTAAACCATCAAAATAATTTCATTTATAATTTTAAAAAGTTAGACTAACAATTGTATTTGAAAATTTAGAGAAGATTCCCTATCTTGTACATTATTGATAAAAAGTATATAAAAGCAAAAATTTCCTTACTTAAGCTTTAACATATGTTTGATCTTAATTTTTGTTGATTGTTACTGATTTATCCAAGTTTAGTTACTATTTCACAATTAATTGCACTGTTTTAATTTGCATGAAAGTATGTATAATATATTCAAAAATACATTTTCTTTTTATTCAATATTGCTCACTTATAATACCAAAAATCAATGTATTTATTTAACGGGATAGAGTGCAATTTGAATTTATTTTCTGTAACTGAAATTATTTGATTGAAAAGGAGTTCAGTATAGTTTAATGAAACATTTTCTAGCAAATTAAGGAAAATGTTTCTTTTTGCTTGTTTTGACTACCAAAAAAAAACCCAAAACAAACAAACAAACAAAATGTTTAATTTTTCATTTGCTGGCATATACTACAGGTCAGCTGAGTAATGTGAAAGGAAGAAATTATCACTGATATAGAATCAGTTAATATATAAATAATATGAGCAAAATACTTATTATATTTTATCTTAGTAGATGCTTCACAGTTTATAAAGTACATTCACACATGATCTTTCTGACCTTCTAAGTATGACTGGAAAGAAAAAAAAATGAATGGGGGTAAAATGTGAGTTAACAAGTACAGTGAATAGAATTTGCCAGTCGTGGTACACAGAATAATGCCTCCAAGGATATCACGTCCTAAGCTGTGGAAACTATGAATTTGTTACGTTATATAGGAAAGCACCATTAAGGTTGAATCTGGAATTAAAGTCGCTAATCAGCCGAATTTAAGATAAGAGATTTTCTAGGATTATCTGGTTGAACTCAAAAAAGTTCTTTGAATGTGGAAGAAAGGAGGCAGAAGAAAAGGTCAGAATGATGTGATGTCATAAGGACACAACCAGCCATTGTTGGCTTTAAAGACAGGAAAAGGGCCACAAACCAAGAAACTTAAGCTGCCTTTGGAACCTGGAAAAGACAAGAAAACAGATTCCCATCTAAAACCTCCAGAAATAAATGCAGCCCTACTGATATCTTGATTTTAGCCTAGGAAGACCCATATCAAACTTCTAACCAACAGAACTATAAGATAATAAACTTATTTATATTGGGAACTCCTGGGTGGCTCTGTCAGTTAAGCATCTGTCTGCCTTTGGCTCAGATCATGATCCCAGTGTCCTGGGATCAAGTCCCACCTTGGGCTCCTTGCTCAGCGGGAAGTCTGCTTCTTAATATGATTATAGAGACTTAAGAGATCATGCCTGCTCTAAAACCAGAGACTTGTATTCTTACTACTAGGCATTAAAACAATGCCAATTTTAAAGATTTCCTTTTTTTCCTTCCTCCTTCCCTCATTCTTTCCCTTCTTTCTCCCCTTCCTTCATTCTGCCTGTGCTCCCCTTGCTTGTGCTCTCTCTCTCCCTCTCTCTGACAGATAAATAAATAAAATCTTTAAATAAAATAAGTTTATATTGCTTAAGCCACTAAGTTTCTGGTAATTTGTTATGACAGCAATAGGAAACTAATATGTCAGCATCCCACTTGTATTGGCTATGATCACATTTATTCACCCAAGTTAGAATCTTTGTGCCTATTAAAAATAATTTTAAAATTATATTCACTTCTTGGGGTGCCTGGGTGGCTCAGCTGTTAAGTGTCTGCCTTCAGCTCAGGTCATGATCCCAGGGTCCTGGGATCGAGCCCCGCATTGGGCTCCCTGCTCAGTGGGAAGCCTGCTTCTTCCTCTCCCACTCCCCCTGCTTGTGTTCCCTCTCCTACTGTGTCTCTCTCTGTCAAATAAATACATAAAATCTAAATAAATAAATAAAATTATATTCACTTCTTGATTTATTTGTGAATTTAGGGAGAACTGGAACTTTTATATTATTAAACATTGGAATCTTTAACATTTTAGTTATTTGCCATTTAGGAAAGATATGGCTTTATTTATTGAAGCCATTCTCACAACTCAGTTGAATTTTTCTTTCCATTTAGAAACTTCTACATTTCTTATTATATTTTATCTTCTATATTTTAATTTGTTGTTGTTGCTATAAGTGATGTTTTCTTCTATTATACTTTACCTGGTTTTAACTGGTGTTAACTTTTGTATATTCATGTTAAAATCAATAAAATATCTCATTTTTTGGTTTACTCTAAGTAATTTTTCAGTTGAATCTATTATACCTTCAGGTTATAATAATATCCTTAACTAATGAAATTTTCCTTCCTCCTTTAAAGTATATTTCTCATTTCTTTTATCTCTAATTGTATTGTCACTACTTCCAGAACAATGTTAAATAATGTTCAAGATCATGAGCATCTTCTTTTTTCCCTGACTTTAATGATACTATTTCTAAGATCTCATCATTATGATACTCAATACTCATCTGATTATTTTATTTTATTTTATTAAAACTTTTATTTATTTAAGAGAGAGAAATTGAGTGAGAGAGAGAGAGCATGAGAGAGGGGAGGGTCAGAGGGAGAAGCAGGCTCCCCGCTGAGCAGGAAGCCCAAAGCAGGACTCGATCTCGGGACCCCGGGACCATGACCTGAGCCTAAGGCAGCTGCTTAACCAACTGAGCCACCCCGGTGCCACTCATCTGATAATTTAATTGTATGGTCAAAACAAAACAAATATAGCTATATTCACTATGCAACTCTGCCTAAGAACTTCAGAAATGCAAACTATGTGAGATAGTGATAAACATATTTTCTACCTATGTATAAGTATATTCCTACTTTGCATTACACACTGTGAATAGCAGAGCAGTGGAGTCACATATTGTTACAGATTATGGTGTCTATTGATAATCCTGGTAGGTAAAAGTGAATGGAGCAGATACATAAACTCAAAGAGCTTCTCAATGTAGAGGGAAAAAATAAAAATATGGAGAATTGAAGAAGAAGTAGAGAGAGAAGGCAGATCTCAAGGTGGAAAATAAGTTTTTGAACAAGGTTCTCCCATTGGGGGACCACTGTGCAAGTTTTGTTCACATATTCCTCCACATCACATCTAGTTGCAGGCTATGATACAAAGGATGATTTTAGGAATTAATTTTTAACAGTCAGTTGATAATATTTTTGAAGACATTTTCCCTTAAATAATAATTCTTTTAAGATAATCCCCAAATTTCACAAAAGATTATTATTGCACATATAACCCTCTTACACTGGTGAACTATGGTGGATGATTCAGTTTGAGAACAGAATAGGAAAGCTTGGCATTGTCTTAAGTCACTCTTCTACTCAGGTCAGAGCAGTGGGAACAACATCATCTTGAAGGAGGATGGATATACTAGAATTCCAGACTATGATTAGCAAGAAGCAACAGGGAAATGAGACAATCTCTCATAGAAACTACATTTGACATTTATTAAAAACACAGATTCCTAGTGGGTCTGGATTGGGACCTGAAAACCCATATATTAGCCTAGATTCAATTTCTGATAAGGTTATTTTGTGAAAATCTGAATTACAGAATGTTTCCTCCTTAAAATAACAAGAATAAATCAATTACAAATCTTATTATTGTCATTGTTGTCTATGTATGTGGCCTGTATATTATGGTATAAAAGTGTTTCCATGTTGACATTTTCCTAAAATTTGCATTTGTTTGATATGCCAATTTTTTTAAAAGAAAACTTTAACTTTTCCACAGGCAAAACTTGATCCCCAGTGAAATAAAGTTTTAATATTGAGAAATTATATGTCTCTTACAATTAATTTTATCTGCATGAAATTTCTAGAACTCATCATCTCAAGAAACAAGTATAACCTGCTGTCTTAGTCCATTCAGGCTGCTATAACAGAATAACAGACTGGGTGGCTTAAAAACAACAGAAACATTTCCACAGTTCTGAAGACTGGGAAGCCCAAGATCAAGATATTAGCAGATTTGGTGCCTGGTGAAAGCCTGATTTCTGGTTCGTAGATGGCTGTCTTCTTGCTATCACCTCACATGGTGGAAGCAGAGTGAGAGAGTCCTCTGGGGTCTCTTTTATAAAGACATTAATCTCATCCATGAGGGTTCTGCCTTCGTGACTTAATCACCTCTCAAGGGCCCCACCTCCAAATATCACCACATTGGGGGTTAGGATTTCAATATATGAATTTTGGGGAGACACACACATTCAGTCTAAAGAATCTGCCATTTCTGAATATATAAACTACAAACTTTGAGTAATATCGAAATATGTAATACAAGACAATTGGAGTTCCTAATTACTTAATTCTATTTTCAGATTGGTTAAAATACATCCTCACCTATTCATGGTTTTATTCATGGTAATTCAGAATTTTTCAGAAGCAAACACTTGAAACATTTTATTTCAATAATTTCAAGTCTAAAATTCAAATCCATTATCAATCTTATATCTAAATAATCCAATTCATAACATTTAATTTATAAAGTTACATTTTAGTTTGCAAGTGAGTTCAGAAGAAGTCACTAGACTAAGGTCAATTATACTGCCTATGGGTCATTAGAATTTTAATCCTTTAAAAAAGCAACACAGGTCGAGCAATCCAACAAGCAGACTCACACTGGAGATGACTGTGCAGACTGTGTATTAAGGAGTGTCCTTGGAATCGATGACTGCAGGATGAAGGGGAAAGAAGCAGGGTTGTTCAGAGGGAACAATCCTAACAGCCAACCCATGGCCATCTCTGGAACTAGTATGATCCATCAAAGTTATCCTATTCGGGGCCAAAAGAGCTAGGCTTTTTTTTTCTCCACCTATATAAGTCATTTGATATGGGCTGTGTGAGAAGCGTGACTTGGAAGGTGCAAATGCCTAGAGCCAGCAACCCCTGGAGGAGCTGGGTGTTGAAAATTACCTTCCAAGAGTACTCTCAGCCAAATTCCTCTCCTGCTTTCCATAGGAATCCAGGGTACATCACGGTTTCCACTAAAGGACATCCCTTGCACTGCTTGGACCCACTTCATGTACATGTTGGCAGCAGTTTTTCCAGGGTTCTAACATGCCTATGTTCATGGGGAATATGAGAAGTAGATTAGTAAGACAAATTATACCTCCCAATGTGTGAGTGTTGCAACAGATACTTGCCTCCTTTATCCTTATTCTTTTTCAATCCCTTTCCCCTCAGCTTGTAGAATGTGCTATGCCAGTCTTATACTATTCCCTGATGACATGACACAAGCCCTCAGGCACAGGGCGGGTCATCATGCCTTTCTCAGGCAGAAGTTGATGTATTTAACCATTTTCCATCAAAACTGGGCAATAATGTACCAAAAGGCATTCAAGTGGGTTATCTGGGTACCAAATATATTCTTCCATGACTACACTGTGTAACAGCAGTTCTACCTCCTACTGATGGTCAGGGTCAATTACCCCTGACAAATTGTTGGTTCTTTTGTTGCCTTTGGGTTCCTTGCATAAAGTCTGAGGTGCTCAGATATTGAGCTGTCAGGTGTCAACGTGGTCATAGGACAATTAGCCAAACTGAAAGTAACAATCAAGCTTTTATTCACTGGTTGTGACAGTGTAAGCAAGGGAAAAAGTAGGCACTGGCTTCCCAATATTCCATTTCTCCCCAACAGAAGGGCCAGGTGAGAATCAAGTATATCAGTGCAGATGGGGGAACTGTCTCACCATCAAGGAATCCTGAACAAAACACTCTTGTAATTTTTGTAACCAGGGGTTACAAAACAGTAGATGAAGAAGGAGTAGGCATACAAAATTACAGTCAGAGTGGAGAAAAGTGTCTTGTCAAGATCTCTTGATAAGGAGGTGAAGGAAAAGTGTCTCAGTTGAGGTCCCTGATTAGGAGGGTTCTGAATGGAGGTGACTAGTCTAGGAATATAGATATACAAGGCTGGCCTGGGGAAGGAGTGGAGTCCTTGAGAGCAACTCCCTCCAGAAAACTATAAGGCATGGCTGTGGTTTAGTTTAATGTGGGTAGGACTTTCTCCCATGAAGCTGGACAAGCAAAGCCTTTGTAATTGCCTATGATTGGATCTGAAAAATCATACAGGATTTTTTTTTTTTTTTGACAGAGAGAGAGAGAGACGGCGAGAGAGGGAACATGAACAGGGGCAGAGGGAGAGGGAGAAGCAGGCTTCCCGCTGAGCAGGGAGCCCAACGTGGGGCTTGATCCCAGGACCCTGGGATCATGACCTGAGCCGAAGGCAGACGCTTAACAACTGAGCCACCCAGGCACCCCAAATCATACAGGATTTTAACCTGAACCCGCACTCTTCACCAAACAGTACCAGTTTCTCAGAGTTCAATAGAACTGTTGCCGTTTCCCTTGACTGAAACCTTTCCTCCATTGGGACCTAGAGTTTCTGAGCTTACAGAACCCAGATTTGCAGGAATAGGAAGCAAATCTTCCTTAAGGCACCACTGGAAATTATGGTAGAGTTGGCCATTCTTTTTTCCCTGTAAAGGTCAGATCCATGAATTCCTCCTATCAGGTACACATCCCGTATAAACATCTTTGCTTCAAGATGTGTATTGCATCTTGGAGGATGATGCCTGATCCTCTTAAAGTTATTACATCTGAGTTCCAGTTTAGCTTTGCCATCAGCAGACCATTCCAATCTTCTATTAGTCCAACAGCTTCCAGGTCATATGATAGATATGACCAGTTGATTCTACAGTGATGGCTCATTCCTACACATCCTTTTTAAATAAAAATTTTTTAAAAGTGATATTTTATGGAACCCCATGTCATTGGATCAAATGCTCTGTAAGCTCCCTAATAGTAGTGTCCTGCAGTCAGGAAGGACAGAACTATACCCAGCATGTCTCTTTTCCTGTCTGAATGAATCACAGGCCCTTCCAGGGTACAATGGGACCAATGTCATCAACTTGCCAAAGTGGGAGCTTATTTATCTTCTTAGGGTTTGTGCCACATTGGGGGCTTAGCGTCTCCAATACTGACAGGTTGGGCACCAGCAATGGGAATAGCTAGATCAGCTTTGTTAAGTGGGAGCCCATGTATCAGGCCACTGAAACAGCATCTCTGCCACCATGGCCAAGTTTCATTTATTATCCACTGTATCGGGTGGCTGATATTAGAAACTCACTGGCATCAACAGGTGACTGAATCATCCTAACTGGTTGTATAATCTGACTCCTATGGCGGATGCTCTCTGGAATATGTTAATACAATACAAAGAACTTCACACATTCTGCCCACTCGCATATGTGCCTTTGCATACTTTTTATCCAAGACTTCTCTGTCCTTAATCTTCCAGTCTTTCTCTAGGTCCCTGAGTAGTAGGTCAGGCTGTTAGTTATATTCACAGGCCAGTATATATTCTAACTTATAACCACTTCTAAACAAAGTAGATGACCAGCTATATTGCCTTGGGAAAATTTCCTTTACAAAGCTTTTCATAGCCACCCATGAGTGAGGCTCTAGTGTAGCTGCTTTCCATTTTTGCCGTACATTCACATTCTAAGCTGACCTATCCAGGAACTAAGCTCAAGCTTCTTCCTACCTCAACAGCTGAATGTATAAAATTCTACATACCACAGGTGTGAGTTGAGAAAGGGGCAGTGATACATAAGCTGTCAGTGGCATGGGTTCTGGGCTACCGGTTCTTGAAGCATGTTCATGTCCTCTTTTCTGCTATGCTTAATTCCATTTATACCACTTCCAACTGACACTGGATTATTACTGAGCTTGATCAACTGTATGACTTGGTGAATCTTCCAGAACCCAGCTTGTTACAGACAGCTCCAGACACACATCACTTGTTTCATGACCATACACTCTTGTCTCTTCCTGGGCTTACTTACTAGAGTTGTTTTCAGTAGATGTAAAATTCTCTATGGCAGATGGAATTAGCTTAAGTTAGAAACCCAGGAGATCATTTTTGATTCTCTCATGGGCACTTGCCATAAACTTCACTAATATATCTAATAACCCAGAAATTGCTGGGTTGTTTGTTCCACGTTGCCGGGCTGCTTGCAAAAGGATGCAAGATGCTTTTAGTTTGGATGGGATACTCTGCAAAACCTCTGGCCAGTGAACCCTAAAAAGTTTACTGATATAGAAAGTCCTTGAGATTTCATAGGGTTTACTCTCACTCTTAGAATATCCATGTCTTGCCAAGGCCTTCAATTTGTTAGCCACTTGTTCATCTAGCTCCTTTAATAAATTGTCATATATTCAACGGATCAAGTTCTACCGGACATCTGGATGGTCCAAATCTTTTGGGACTGTACCATTAATGGGCACAAGAGTTAACATAGACCTGAAGAAAACTGTATATACCAATGGCAACCATACATGAATGCAAAATGTTTCTAAACCTTTTTTCAGTATGGATAGAAAATAGCACATTTGTTAAATCTATGACTGCTTCATGTGCTGATGCCAGATTACCTCAGCTCTAGCACAAATACCATGTCTGGCCATTGCAGTTGCAACGGAGGCTACTACGAGTTGAGTTTGTGATAATGTACAATCACCTTCAAGGATCCATCTGGTTTAGCAAAATATTGGTGAGTATTGGTGAACTTAATGGAGACATGAAGAGGACCAAGACTTTAAATCCTTAAAGGTGGTACTAATTTTTTCATCTTCTCCAGGTGGTGACACTTTTGCTGATAAACTATCTTGTGCCTGATGGGGGTTTCAGTTGCAGGAGCTTCTATTTGGTTTGCCCCACTATATAGTTCTCACTTCACAGGCCAAGTAGCCAGCAGGGGTTGCACTAACAATCAAGTATGTCTCTCCTAACTTTACATTAGGCAATTAGGATGGCTCTGTGAATTTAATATGAGCTGCATATTACCCAGTGTTCTACTTATTAACTAGCCCTCATATGCCACTCAAAATAAAGGAGACACAGTGATGTTTTAAATCTGTGAATACCAAAGTAAATTAGTCCTCAAAATTGCTCGAAAATTCTTTTTCCATTGTAAATTTATACTGAGTAAATGGGAAAAGACTGAGTGAATAATTATCTTGCACATTGCCAATGTATTATAGAATCCTTTTGTCAAAGGACCTAACATTCTCTTTAACAAGTGGATCCTTAATCAAAATTGTCTGAAGTCCAGAAACTAGGAAAGAATTTTAAACATTTTTAATGACAACTTCTCTTAGCTTCCAAATCATCCATTTTTTAAATTTCTTCTGAGGGTACAAGTTGAGTAACTCCATTCTTGGGTGCTCACTTTGGCCATCACTTTTTCCATACTTCCAAAAGTTATTCCAACAGAGTTCACATCATCTCCCGAGATCCTCACAGGATCTTAAATCCTGCATCATGAGTGAATACTCCCAAACTAATAAACTCTCATTTATTTAGTCTGATATCCCAGCCCTCCTGATCAAGGACCCCAGAATTTAAGTTTATCCATCATGTCATGATCTACTAATTCTCTGTATTAAAAATCTCAGAAACTCTTGAAAAACTGAAAAATATTTATAGCTTGAAATGTTTTAACTAAAATGACTCTACTGAAGTTTATTAATATCTGTAATAGTTTCAGATTCTTATGTTTATATATCCTAAATACCAATATTTTGAGTACTGGAAAGGGGATAATGCATCTATATCTTCTTTACATTTGAGACAGTTAGAGCATAAAATTCTCCCTTTATCTTTTTAGGGACATGTTTAAGTTCATGCACATTCCCATAGCTGTTCTACACCAAAACATAATATTACCTGCACATTAGTAGCAGTCACTATAACTTAAATTTATCAAGGGAAAAACTACAGATAACTAAATATTATTTTATAAAATAGGCTCAGTTACTTCTCTCCCATTTTACTGTCCCAAATGGACCTTTTGGCATGGATGATACATAACTGTGGTCTCTTCCACACTACTATATACTGCTGAGTATATGGAAATTCTTCTAGAATGCTAAAAGAACCTCTGAGCTATTGGCAACAATTCTCCATGGTGAAACTTGTGACAACAGTTGTCTTGGACTACTTTCTCAAGGAAAAAAGCAAACAGCCTTGGAAAATGAAGATTGTGTCTTCCTTGTGGTCACAGAACAAATCTGTTCACCATCCAGCATTATAAAGGTAATGGGTCCTTCTAAAGAGAAAGGTTAAGCAGGTTTGCTAGAAGTCTCTTATATGAGATTAGTTTCCTAATCTCAGGGTTCATCAGCTATGACAGGAACTCATTATGTGTGCACCATCTACCCAGGTCTGTTTCTGCATTGCTCCCACGGGACTTCAGCAGTGTTTTCTATACTAACATAACAAATCACAAATACAGTGGCCTAAAACAAATACAGTTATCTCACACTTTCCATGGGTCAAGGATCCAGGCACACCTTAACTTTATCCTTTGCTCAGGGTCTTAAAAGGCTGCAATCCAGGTGCCAGACACGGTTCCTTGTCATCTAGAGACCTGACAGAAGAATCTGCTTCCACTTTCGTTCAGATTACTGGTAGTTACTTGTGGCTGTATGACTAAAGACCCGAGGTTTTACTTGCTGTTGACTGGATGCTTCCCACAGTTCATAAAGGCCATCTGTAATTCCTTGACAAGTCGGTTCTCTAACCCGGTTGCTTGCTTCATCAAGCCTATAAACTGGATTAGTCTTCAGCTCCAATCTGCCAAGATAGAGTCTTCCATAAGGTAATGTAATTATAGGGGTGATATGTCATCAACTTTGCCATATAGTGTAACCTAACCATAATGTAATAGGACATCTTATCACATTTATTATATTCTATTGGATAAAAGCAAGTCATTGATCCCTCCCATACTCAAGGAGAGGGAATGATGCGTAAGTCTGAACATCAGAAGATGTGAATCATTGTTCAGGGGGAAAGGGCCACCTTACAGTCTATCCATCACAGGGTACATAGGAAACCAAGGAAAAATGAAACTCATGCTGCCTACTGGGTTGTGAGTAATAAAGTCCTTTTTCTCTGACTCAAGAGCTATCTTCTGCCAGCATCCATGAACCTGGACAATTTTTTAGCTAAAAGTATGGTAAAATCCCAGACTCTTGACAGTTTTTTTTTTTTTTAAGATTTATTTATTTGACAGAGGGAGAGAGAGGACAAGTGGGGGGGAGGCAGAGGGAGATAGAGATGGGAAGCTGACTCCCCACTGAGCATGCAGCCAGACTCAAGGCTCCATCCCAGAAACCTGAGATCGTGACCTGAGCCGAAACCAACAATCCTACTCTTACCTGACTGAGCCAATCAGGCACCCCTCACATTCTTACAGTTCATAACATGATTTTTTTTTTTTCTAATCTTGTCCTGAATATTGATAGGCTACTGGCAGTTTAGAATAATATTATTCTGGCCCATTCCCTCCCTTAGTGGTGGAGGATTATCCAGAGAAAACTTTTTGTTTTGTTTTGTTTTAAGATTTATTTATTTATTTGAAAGAGAGAGAGAGCACGTGCATGCATGCATGTGGGGAGAGGGGCAGAGGGAGAGAATCTTCAAGCAGAGTCCCCGCTGAGCACCGAGCCTTACACGGGGCTCAATCCCATGACCCATGAGATCATAACCTGAGCCAAAACCAAGAGTTGGACGCTCAACCAACTGAGCCACCCAGGTGCCTCCAGAGAAGAAGAGTTTTATATAACTACATAGTATCTCCATCCCCATTGCATAGACATTCAGAAACTCTATACTTCTAAAGACAAGAACAGTTGGAAGCCGGTACTTGCATCCCAATCTTTACCTATGTAAAGGTTCTTCAATATATGGCTTTACTGCTTAAACCAATTCATCTGGAGTATAGTTACATTATCAGTTTACTTAATTTGAATCTTTTTAGATCCCTAAAGTACAACCAAAATGACTGTGGAAAGGTAATATACCAGAACTCAGTCATGAAATTTATGGCCAGTGACCTGAATGGAATATAGTCATTCCTTTCTAAACTTGACAGATTCTCATATCATGTTTTTTTTAAGTTTAACAATGTATAATGTCTTACTAGAACCAATAAATACACCATCAGGGTGGTTTTTGAAATGCAGATTCCTTTTAAAATTGTGCTAAAATGGCTTATTTTTCCACAGACTACTTAGCAATATGAGTTCAAAGATCACCAGTTGAATAGCCCATAAAACGTCCATTATGTCATTTTATACACATCTATCTGCCAAGCACTCAAGATCATAATAAGAAATTAAATAGTTCAAAGAAGATAAAGTTGTGAAAGTTAAGTGGCGAGACAATGCAATGCTCTACTGATAAAGAAGTTATTTCAACAGTTTATAAAGTGTTGACAGCTCTTTTCCAGCTTGGCTTAAGCACAGTCTTGTCAAATTGCCAAAGCAATACATTGCATAGTTCAACCAAGTATATTCTGTATCCATAATGAGAAGGGCCTCCATTCCTCTCCTCTAAATTCTCCTTCTATAAGCATTCCAGACTGACAATAGTAGACACCCATTACCATTATATTATAATAAAGCAAACAAATGCTTCCTTCCTCCTTCATTCTGTAGGAAGCATCTTGCTGGACCTGGGGAAAATTAAAAGTGACTCCCTTCCAGATTACCCTTTTTACTTTTCTTCATCCTCTGAAACTCCCCAGAACAAACAGGCACTGCATATGATTTTGAGGTCTTCCCTTTCTTTTCACTGCCTCCCTAGCAATCAATTTTAGGATTCCCCCTCAAAAAAGAAGAGCTTCTCATTGTTTCATGAATTATGCAAAATTACTAGTTTCCTGGTCACCAGTTTCATTCCTACTACAAATCATCAGAGTCAGAATCCTCAACAGTTTCCCATCGTATGTTTGTCAATGCTTCCCAGGCTTTAGAGTATATAAATATTCCCTGGTGAACTTGTCAGAAATACAGACTTTCGGGCTTATGCCCATAGTGGCTTAGTCATTGTTTTGCGTGTTTTTTGCATACATCCTAGTGTGTAATTCTATTAAAAACATTTTACTACCAAAGCAGTGGTGTCTTGGTACTCCCAACATGGCCTTTATCAAGCTAACAAAATAATATCATTGGAGATGATATTGGAAAAAGATGGACACAATTAGTTCTTGTGAGCCAGTAGGAATCAGTTCCAGCAGACCACTGTACCTATGTGATTTTACTTCTACTAACTGCTTGCACTCATATGATATTATTACTGCTAATATCTGTGCTTTACTTGCTCCCTCTCCCTGGTATGCAGAACTTTTCTTTCTCCCTGACTGATTATTTCCTACTAGGGATACTCATAATCCATCTGGGAAACTATTGTTCAAGTAGCAATCCCAGATGCTTCTATAGTTAAGGGTGAATATATTCTTTCATAGTATTCACCACATTTCATTGCAATTATCTGTTAAAATGTCTGTCTTGATCCTAAATTGAGTCATCAGAAACTAGCTTCATTATCTTGGTATTACCAGAGTGTAACAAGATGTAGGAATTATATGCTTATAAAACTTATAATTCACAATATGAATTAATAGTAACGGAGCCAGCAATTTCAATACTGATTTAGTATTGATTTAATATTAAGACAACTGAAATGCACCAAAGAGGAGATAGAATAGGGAAGTGATGAGTTGAACAATGGGTTTTAAACAGATGGGTAACTAGGAAAATAAAGAATTAAAAGAAATATAAGCAGTGCCTTGCTCAGAGAAGTCAACTGGTAAATTTTTGAGGTGGAAAAATCACTGGTTGGTTTTATAAACAGTATGATTATATTTTATTTCTACTAATCACATTTATAATTACACCAATCAAGAATAACGAGGGTAATCAAATTTCAAGCTTTAAAACATAAGCCTGAGATCAAGGAGAAGGTATTACCCCCTATGTAATTTTCTAAAAGCTACAGAAGCTAGTCAATACTAAAATCTAAATATAAAACTGAACAGAGTATAAGAAAAATACAATTATTGAACATGCTTTTATAGTAAACTCACTACAGACTATTCATTTTTCAGCTTTTATTCCATATTAACTCAGAAACCTATATTTCCCTATAGGATGTAATATTGTAAATGTTTCCCACCTTTAAATTCAGACTTTAGAACAGAGAAACTGGGCGCCTGGGTGGCTCAGTTGGTTGGGCGGCTGCCTTCGGCTCAGGTCATGATCCTGGAGTCCCTGGATCGGGTCCCGCATCAGGCTCCCTGCTCGGCGGGGAGTCTGCTTCTCCCTCTGACCCTCCCAACCTTCCCCCCTCTCATGTGCTCTCTCTCTCAAATAAATAAATTAAAAATCTTAAAAAAAAAAAAAGAGAACAGAGAAACTAACTCAATGGGTATTTCTTTGATACCAGGCACACTTCTAAGGACAACTTCATAAAGCAACAGCCTTAGTATTCCCCATTCACAGGAGATATGAATTGGAGTTATCCTGGCCATTCACAATGGGAAAACATGAACAAAATGAGAAATGAATCATATTTTAAATATACCTCTATTTTCAAAGGATACTAATGCACAGGAAGAATTGAGGGATAAGCTAGGTGAAATGAGAACATACTTTTTGAGAATATAAATACATTTTATTTAATGTTCATGCTTTCTGTCTCTATTTTTGTGGTTTAAGATATAGACAACTAGGTTCAGGGATAATAAAATGAAAGATCTGGAGAGAAACTTAGAAATTCTCCTCAAATCCTTCATTTTACTGATGAAGAAGATAAGGTTCAAAAAGAACCTTTTTTCTTGGGGAGGTGGGAGACTCACCACACTTTTTATAACAATACTCAGTGAGAAAGAAAAAAAAAAGCTTGAGATGCTACTTCTGTTTTCCTGTTTCTTAGTTTGTCCACTTTTCCTCTGTCCTTTCTTTTTCTTAATGAGAAGAGCTTTTTTCCAAAAATAAACCTTTAGAATGTCCTTCTACATGTTTAAAGCAAAAATAAGCCTCTGCTTAGATTTACTGACATTCTTCAAACTGGGATTTGAAATTTGTTTTATTTTTTCTTTATTAACAGAACACATAACTGAGTTTTCTTCCCATCACTTTAGAATCATTTCATTTCTGAGCAAGATGAATAGTATCTGTAAGCTCAGAGCACATATAGAACCCTCTACTAAGTTCTGTAACTTGATCTGTCACATTCCTTACGGCCACAATACTCTCACAGTCCAAAATGTATTCCTTAATAACCACAGATTCTTCAACTTCATTAGGGAGATTCCCCACAAATACTGATCTCTTGTCCCTAGATGAGGTCTCAGATGCAAGATTAAGATCATGAATCCAGATTCATGCACCAAGTTTATGGTATATCAAAGCGTAAAATCCATCTTTCTTTGGGCCAGTCTAATTTTCTACTTATTATCTTTTATTGTCTTGCTACTTATTGTCAGTTAGGAATTAAAAAAAAATCGTATCTTTCATTAATTAGCTTTGTGGCTTGGTCAAGTCACTTTATCTTTTTTGTTCATATCTGCAGAAGGAGGCAACATGCCTTCCAGTAGTCATATTTTCTGTTTTTATGGTTCCCTACTTATTAAAAAAATTAAGAAATGGTTTTAAACTAAAGCATGCAGAAGCATGTAAAGCACAGAAGTGAAGCATCACAACCATTTTTCAGTCTCCTGTAGAATGCAAATTCTGAATTGTGGCTGATTTAAAAATTTTCTTTCTACAAGTCAAGCAACTAGAGAGCATAGTATGTGGCAGACTGGGTAATTGCTCACCAAATCTATTTTCTTTTCCTCCAGGGCACATAAATAGAATTCATATCCCAGCTTCTTTTTTGAATTTAGGTATGACTAGGTACCAGTAGAATGTGACCATAAAACCTTCCATCATAATTATCTATGTTTTTCCCCTTATGTTCACGACTGAAGTTCTGTAGGCGAGCAGGGTCAAAAAAAAAAAAGGCGGGGGGGACAATTAAAACAACAACATGGAAGGATAACCATATGTAGGGACATTGGCTTCCTGGTTTGGCCACCTTCACATGAATAAGAAATACAAGAAATAAATATCTATTTTGTTAGAGCATTGAGATTTCTGGGCTTTTCTCTTAAAGAGGTGACCACTGAGGACATTATCTTATCTAGCATTTGAAATTCTATGGTTCTGATATCCTAATTTGTCAAACCACATATCTATACTATAATAAATACAGTCTATATTAAAGTGGCACCAAAGGCAAACTTCCTGTTTCTATACATCAATAATTACATTTAATTCTAAATTAATATTGCTCAAAAATCTTGTTAATTTATCATTTTAATTGAAATTCCTTTTGAAGCTGTCAAAGAATTTAGCCATTTTAATTAATTACAATTTTTCTTTTTCCTTCAGGAAATTCGTGTATTTCCTTTTGCCTTAAAATTGTCATTCACATCCTGAGAGGGTAGAAATCCTTGAAGATAGCCTTAGAGAGCCCTATTTCTTAATTTCTTAATTTCAAATAGATTAAAATATGAACACTTTTAAAGAGGTTTTAAAAGAACTCTTCTTTCCCATATCACATTCATATCTAGAAAAGATTAGCATATGTTCTTGTGATAAACATTCTATTTTTACCTACTGAATTTTCTATTCAATAGACACATACTGAAAGTGAGAATGTAAACATTTCAACAAACATTTAATATATTTGCTCTTTGGGGCGCCTGGGTAGCTCAGTCGTTAAGCGTCTGCCTTCGGCTCAGGTCATGATCCCAGGGTCCTGGGATCGAGTCCCACATCGGGCTCCTTGCTCCGCGGGAGGCCTGCTTCTCCCTCTCCTACTCCCCCTGCTTGTGTTCCCTCTCTCGCTATCTCTCTCTCTGTCAAATAAATAAATAAAATATTTAATATATTTGCTCTTTTTTCTACTTCTTTGTATAATAGGAGCAAGCCCCCCCCCAAAAAAAACACAAAAATGAAAAAAAAAGTCTTATTTAGAAAACTAAGACAAAAATCAACAGGTATTCATTCTAATAAAAATTTATGAAACCCATATAAATACTGTGTGGGCTAAACAATCAACTGTACTAATAAGCAATTTCCTATATTAGAATATTAATTTGCCAGAGACAACCTAGCAAACTAAAATAGCTACTGCAGTGTAGCAACTAATACTTAAGGAAATAGTTTAAATAGTAGTCAGCAAACTTATTTTAGAATAACAAGGAAAGAGAAATATCATAGTGCAGATGCCTTTGAATTTTATATTTGTTTTCTTTTATATAAGAAAAGTAAAGTAGTGGGATTTCCAGAATGGCAGTAGTAGGAGCTGGGCAAACACTGTTCTTAGATAAGCAATTGTTTCCTGGGGAACATTATAATAAGACAACCACTGAAATCTCTGTAAGGAATCCTAATGACACATAAGAAATAGATAAAACTTCAATAAAAAACAAAACCTAATAAATCTCTGTGAATTTACAGCATTTGAGCCATGAGTCAGTCCCATCCCCAGGTCCAGAGCAGTACGACAGAAGCTCCACTCAGTAGATTCTATCACAAAGGTGGGGCTTCCTCTTCCCCACAACTCCCAGTCTAGGACTAGAGTTTCACTGTAGGTGGGGGAGATGAGCAACATGTCTCATTTTACTCAGTTCCATTTTGCCGAAGAGTTGCTACAATATATTATCTAACAGCAATAAGAAGTCCTAGGGTCTTGGGGAAGGGTATCAATGTTATGAGTTGTATTGAAGTGTCCGTTTTTCAACAAAAATGTGTGATTTGCAGAGAAACAGGTAAATGTGACTCATACACAGGAAAAACCAGAGCAGGCAATATTGTTTGCATTTGAGGGAAACCCAAATACTGATTTAAGAGACAAAAATTACAAAGCAGATTTTATAAATATGTTCAAAATATAGAGAAAACCATGTTTAAAGAATTAAAAGAGGGCATTATGACAATGTCTCATCAAATAGAGAATAAAAATAAAGTGATGTAAATTTTAAAAAGGAATAAAATGGAAATTCTGGAGTTGAAAAGTACAAAAACTTAAATGAAAAATTTACTAAAGATGCTCCACTGAATAAAAAAAGAGTTGTGGCAGGAAAAAAGAATTCATGAACTTGATAGATCTATAAAGATTACACACTGAAAAACAAAGAGAAAAAGGAAATAAGAAAAATAAAAACAGCTGCAGAGAAATGTAGAAAACCACTAGCACTTCAACATATTTGTAACGAGCACCAGAAGTACAGTAGAGAAAGGCACAGAAAAAAATATATTTGAAGAAATAATAGTTGAATTCCAAATGTGATGAAAATGTTTAAATTACACATCTGAGAGACTCAACAAACTCCAAGTAGAATAAATTCAAAGAGATGTACACCCAGATACATCATAATAAAATGTCAATAAGTAAAAACAAACAGAAAATCTTGAAAGCAGCAAGAAAAAAAACAGCTTATCATTTACAATGGACCCCCTCCAATAGGATTTAGAGCTGACCTCTCATGAGGAACACAATCCAGAAGGCAGTGGGTAAAATAATCAATAATCACCCTACAGTGGAGGAAAAAAAAAAAAAAAAAACTGTCAAGCAAGAATGCTATATCCAGGAAAAGTATGTTTCAAAAATAAAGGTGAATTGAAGACACTTCCAAAAGCAAAAACTGAGATAGTTCCTTGTTAGCTGAGCCTTCTTCCAAGAAATACTAAAGGAAGTTCTTCAGGCAGAAAGCATATAAACCCAGACAGAAATCCAAATCCACATAAAAAAACAAAGACCACCAGTAAAGATAATTACATAATTATAGAAGACAGTATAAATGCTTATTACTCCACCTCTTTTCTCTTAACTTATTTAAAAAGCAATTGTGTGTGTATGTATAGCTATATCTGTACATACACACACAGCTGTAATATATTATTATATTGTTGGGCCTATAACATATAGAAATGTAATATATTTAGCACTAACAGCTTAAAAGGAGGTGGGTGAAAATAAAGCTGTTTTGGAGTAAGAAAATGACACCGTATGGTTACTAAGTCCTCAGGAAGAAATGAAGAAATGAAGAAATAAGAAATGGAAAATAAGTTTAATATAACAAACATTAGAAATATACACTTGCTCTCCTTTCTTCTCTTAGCTTCTTCTTTTTTTTTTTTTTTTTAAGATTTTTATTTATTTGAGAAAGAGAGACAGAGAGAGTAACAGTGAGCACCAGTGAGCATGAGCGGGGAGGAGAGGGAGAAGCAGGCTCCCCGCTGAGCAGGGAGCCCAACACGGGCTTGATCCCATGACCCTGGGATCATGACCTGAGCCGAAGGCAGGCACTTAACCAACTGAGCCACCCAGGTGCCCTTCTCTTGGCTTCTTTAAAGGACTAATATAAAAGCTAATACATAAAACAATGCATTAATGGGTTTCTAAAGTAATTGGATCTACCATGTATAATAATAACACAAAAAGGGGGAAAACAGAGTTATGTAGGAGCAACATTTCTAGCTCTCTCTAGAATTAAGTTAGTATAAATTTGAAGTGGATTCTGATAAATTAAGATAAATATGGTAAGCCCTGGAGCAACCACTAAGGACATAACTGAAAGAAACTACAGTGAAAATCATTAAAAAATTAAAATATTACATTAGAAAACATTCACTTAATGCAAAGGAAAGCATTAAAAGAAGACTAGAGGAACAAATTAGATATGAGATAAATTTTTTTAAAGTGAAAAGGAAAACATAAGTCCAACTATATCAATAATAAAATTAAATGTGACTAGATTAAGCAATCTGATCAAAAAACAGATGATCAGACTGGATTAAAAAAAAAAAAAAGACCCAGGTGCCTGGGTGGCTCAGTCGTTAAGCGTCTGCCTTCGGCTCAGGTCATGATCCCAGGGTCCTGGGATCGAGTCCCACATCAGGCTCCCTGCTCGGCGGGAAGCCTGCTTCTCCCTCTCCCACTCCCCCTGCTTGTGTTCCTGCTCTCGCTATCTCTCTCTCTCTGTCAAATAAATAAATAAAATCTTTAAAAAAAAAAAAAGACCCAACTATATACTGTCTATGGGAGACATATTTTAGATGAAAATATACAAACAGATTGAAGGGATTTTTAAAAAAAGATCATGAAAACAGCAATCATAAGAAAGCTGAAGTGTCTATACTGTAGATAAACTCTAAAAATAAAAATGCTCCTACAGATGATGAGCACCATTTTATAATAACAAAATGTCAATCCATCAGGAAAATCATAAACAAGTATGTACCTCAAAATATATTAAAACAAAGGATAGAAATAAAAAAATAGACAACACAGTTATAGTAGTTGGAGACTTTAATGTCTCACTTTTAATAACGGATAGAACAAGAAGGCAGAAGATCAACATGGAAATAAAAGACTTGACCAACACTGTAAACCAACAAGACCTAACAGATATCCACAGGACACAATACCCCAAAACACCTAAATGCATTCTCATCTCAAAAGCATATGAAGTACTCTCTAGGATAAACAATATTTTAGACCATAAATGAACCTTAATAAATTTAAAAGGATTGAAAGAATACAAAGTATGTTGCTTAAACATAATAGAATAAAATTAGAAAACAAGAGCAGAAAAAAAAAAATTTAGAAAATTCACAAATATACGGAAATTAAGCAATAGAAGAGAAAGTATGAAATACTTTAAGATGTATGAAAATGAAGACATTTTCAAAACTAATAGATACAGCTAATGGATACATACCAAATTTGTGGATGCAGCTCAATCAGTGCTTAAGGGGAAATTTATAGCTGTAAATGCCTATATCAAAAAAGTGGAAAGATGCCCAATGAACAACCTCAACTTGCACCTTCAGACACTTGGGGAAAAAAGAGCAATCAAACACAAAGATGGAAATAACAAAGATTATAACTGAAATAAATAAAATAGAGATAAAAAACAATTAAGAGGGGCACCTGGGTGGCTCAGTCGTTAAGCGTCTGCCTTCAGCTCAGGTCATGATCCCGGGGTCCTGGGATCGAGCCCTGCATCGGGCTCCCTGCTCAGCTGGGAGTCTGCTTCTCCCTCTCCCTCTCCCCCTGCTTGTGTTCCCTCTTTCGCTGTGTCTCTCTCTGTTAAATAAATTAATTAATTAATTTTTTAAAAAAAAGCAATTAAGAAAATTAATAAAACCAAAAGCTGATGCTTCAAAACAATTAACAAAATTGGCACACTTTTCACTATATTAACTAAAATCAGAAATTAAAGTGGGGACATTAATACTGACCTTACAGAAATAAAACAAATTATAAAGGAATACTATGAATAGTTGCATGACATAAATTAGAAAATTTGACTAAATGGATAAATTCCTGGAAAGACACAAATGACTGAAACTGACTCAATTAGAGATAGACAAGTACAGGAACTTCTTTAACCTGATAAAAGGTATCTACCAAAAAAACCCACAGTTAACATCATACTTAATGTTAGTGAAAGAGTGAAAGTTTTCCCTGAAGTCTCTATTTACACACTGCTTTCTATCTATACAGAAAACCTAATGGAATCTAAAAAAAAAAAAAAAGATACTAGAAAAAATAATTTATAAAGTATGCAGGATGGAAGACTAACATACAAAAACCAAAGGAATGCTTCAAAAGTGAATTAAGAAAAGAATTCATTTATAGCAGCAACAAAAGAATAAACTACTTAGGCATCCCTTGAACAAAAGTAGTACAAGACATACACTGAAAACTATAAAATATCGTTGAAAGAAATTAATGAAGATCTAAATAATGGAAAAACATTCCATTTTTCATGGACCAGAAGACTCAATTTTGTTGAGATGGCAATAGTCTCCATATTGATATATGCATTTAACACAATCCCTATCAAAATCCAACTGGCCTTTTTGCAGAAATTTACAAGCTGACCCTAAAATTAATATGGAATTACAAAGGATCCTATATAACAAAAATAATCTTGAAAATAGAAAACTGAGTTAGAAGACTTAGCACATACCATTTTCAAAATTTACTACACAACTACACTAGTTACTTACTTATATAAGATTAATACATAGATCAGTGGAATGAAATTGTAAATTCAGAAATAAACCACTACATTTAAGGTCAATTGATCTATTTTATTTTAATCCCAGTGTAGTTAACATACAGTATTATATTAATTTCAGGTATACAATATAGTGATCCAACAATCCCAAATATTACTCAGTGCTCATTAAGGTAAGTGTACTCTCAATCCCCTTCACCTATGTCACCCACCGCCCCACACACCTCCCTTCTGGTAACCATCTGTATGTTCTCTATGGTTAAGAGTGGTTTTTTGGTTTGTCTTTTTTTTTTTTTCTCTGTTCTCTTTGTTTTGTTTCTTAAATTCTACATATGAGTGAAATCACATGGTATTTGCCTTTCTCTGACTGGCTTATTTTGCTTAGTATTATACTCTCTAGATCCATCCATGTTGTTGAAAATGGCAAGATTTCATTCTCTTTTATGCTTGAATAATATATACATATATCACATCTTCTTTATCTATTCATCTACCAGTGGACACTTGGGCTGCTTCCATGATTTGGCTATTATACATAAAGCTGCAACAAACACAAGGGTGCATATATATCCTTTCAAATTAGTGTTTTCGTATTCTTTGGGTAAATACCCAGTAGTGTGGTTACTGGATCATGTGATAGTTCTATTTTTCATTTATTGAGGAACCTCCATTCAACTGATTTTTTATAAGGATGCCAAGAACAACTTTTTCAACAAATGGTACCAGCCAACAAGATACACGCATACAAAAAAGTGAAATGGGGTCCCTTCCTGATATCATACACTAAAATTAACACAAAAATGGATCATAGACATAACTCTGAGAGCTAAAATAGAAATATAGGAGTAAATCTTTGTAACCTTGGATTAGGCAATGGTTTCTTAATATAATACCAAAATACAAGCTACAGAAGAAAATAGATAAACCGCACTTCATCGAAAGAAAACTTGTATCCTTTTTAACTTACCCCTGAGAAAGTAAAAAATATATATATAACCTACAGAATGAGAGAAAATATTTGCAAATTTTATATCTGATAAGGGACTTGTATCCAGAACATATAATCAACTCAACTCAATAATCAAAAGATAAATAACCCAATACAAAATGGGCCAAAGATGTGAATAGACATTTCTCCAAAGTTATGTAAATGGCCAATAAGCACATGAAAAGATGCTCAGCATCATTAGTCATTAGGGAAATGCAAATCAAAGCAACAAAGAAATTCCATCTCATAGCCACTATATTAGTACAATCAAAAAGACACTGACAAGTGATGGTAAAGATGTGGAGAAATTGGAACTCTTCATACATTGCTGGTGGGATTATAAAGTGGTGTAGCTTCTTTGGAAAACAGTTTTGTAGTTCCTCAAACTGTTAAAAATAGAATTACCAAATAAACTAACAATTCCTCTATGTATATCCACAAAAAAAATAAATAAATAAAAACCACATTGACACACAAAATATATATATACAAATGTTCAAAGCAGTGCTGTTGTCTAAGAAAGATACATGGTCGGGGCGCCTGGGTGGCTCGGTTGGTTAAGCGACTGCCTTCGGCTCAGGTCATGATCCTGGAGTCCCGGATCGAGTCCCGCATCAGGCTCCCTGCTCGGCGGGGAGTCTGCTTCTCCCTCTGACCCTCCCCACTCTCATGTGCTCTCTCTCATTCTCTCTCTCTCAAATAAATAAATAAAATCTTAAAAAAAAAAAATACATGGTCTTTGTGCTCAGTTCCTGGCACAAAACTCCTAAAACCCTTGTAATTTCCTGAGCAATGAGGATAATAGGAATGTCTTTTGTTCTAATGAGGTGACTCTTGATGGGCCCCTAGACAGCTTCAGGATGGGGGCTGGACACCAGAAACACTAACCCTTGATTAGAAGCTTGGAACTTTTAGTCCTAGTCCCCATCTCCAAGGAGAGGAAAGGGACTGGAGATTGAATTAATCATCAATGGCCAATGATTTAATTAATCTACCTACTCTACCTAATGCCTACCTAATGAAACCTCCATAAATGCCTCTAAGCGACAGGGTTTGGGAAGTTTGTGAGTTGGCAAACACATCCACATTCTGGGAGAGTGATATACTCCAAATCCATGGGGATAGAAACTCCCATACTTGGAACCCCTCTGGACCTCACCCTATTTAATTTTCATCTGGCTGGTTATCTGTATCCTTTAAAATAAACTGATAAACATTAAGTAGAGTCCCTTCCAGAGTTCTGTGAGTTATTCTAGCAAATTACTGAACCAGACAAGGAAGTCATGGGAACCCCTGATTTACAGCCAGTCAGTTCAGGTGGCCAGAGACTTGCGAATGGCATCCTGATCCCGAAGTGGGGGCAATCTGGTGTGACTGAGCCTTTTAACTTGTGGGATTGGAAGCTAACTCCAGATAGTGTTAGAACTGAACTGAGTTGTCAGGCACCCAGTTGGTGTCAGAGAGTTGGACAAGTGGTATTGGAAAAGACACCCTGGAGTTGGGGTCAGAAGGTAATAAAAACCTCTCAAATATTAATTTTAATAACGAGAAGTTTAAACTCAAATATACATCAACCAATGAATGGCAAGTAAAATGTGGCAGATCCAGATTAGAATATTATTTGAAAATAAAAAGAAATAGAGCGCTATTACAAGTTGTAAGGTGGATGAACCTTGAAAAAATTTTACTAAGTGAAAAAGCCAGTCACAAAATACCACACACTGTATGATTCTATTTACATGATATTTCCAGAATAGCTAAATAAATAGAGATAGAAAGTAGATTAGTGGTTGCATAAAGCTTTTAGGATAGTGGAGGGAAATGGAAAATGACTGCTAATAAATATGGCCTTTTGGGCTTTCTTTCTGGATTATGAAATATTCTAAAATTGATAATGGTGATGGTTGCACAATGCTGAATATATTAAAAATCATTGACTCCCCAACATGGTCAGAAGACCTAGGTTGGTTCAGAATACCTGAAAAGGCTAGCCATTTTTTTGTTTGTTTACTTTTTGCAAAGAAGAGAAGGAAGAGAAAGTAGGGAGCCTCCCAGCCTTAGTTTTAATATTTAATTTAGCTTTTATCTGAACACTATATTGGTGATTATTAAAAGATTATCTGTCTAGTGATAAAATCTATTTAACTGTTGGGCGCCTGGGTGGCTCAGTTGGTTAAGCGACTGCCTTCGGCTCGGGTCATGATCCTGGAGTCCCTGGATCGAGTCCCGCATCGGGCTCCCTGCTCGGCGGGGAGTCTGCTTCTCCCTCTGACCCTCCTCCCTCTCATGCTCTCTGTCTCCCATTCTCTCTCTCAGATAAATAAATAAAAAATCTTAAAAAAAAAAATCTATTTAACTGTTGTTCCTTTAGCTGGCACCTCTTTGTTTTTTAATGCCTCATATGTTAATGGCTGTTAATAATTTCTGATTATTATATAGAAGGCTGTTTATTCATATAATTAATATCTTCATCACTAACACTCATTTTTCTAAATTCAAGTTTAGTAAAATTATTTTAAAATCATTTATACATGTATATTTAAAATACATGTAGATTAGATTAGGCTAACCTAAACATCTTGCACATACAGAGGAGTTACTTTATTATACTTATGTTGTAACGCTAACATGAAACGTATAGTCTACTTTTGCAACTACCTTCAAACATAATAATTTATTCATTTATTGGGTATCTTATCTCCTACAAAACAGTCTTGACCTACGTAATGTGGAGTCAAAGAGTAATAAGGTTGGTTCTTGTTCTCAAAGAGCTTATAGTTTAACACAGAGACAGACACATAAATTCAAAACAGGATGACACATTCCATAGAACCAATATTTTAAGACTGAACAACTACAGATAGGGAAGTAAAATTTGGTAAAAAGATTTTACTAGGTAGACAAAGGGAGATAGGAATTTTATTCTGTATACTCAGAAGGTTGTACAGTACAGTAACCAACACAGTCATATATTTGACCAAGTGAAATACTAAAGTGGAATTTGGATGGGATTCCATTGTAAACATCTCCTAGCAAATCTTTATGAAAGGGAAAGGAGAAACATCTAACAAATTTCACACTTAGAAAAATATCTTGAAAAGTATACACTTTCTGTTCTACTTTTGAATTACATGTATGTCTTACTAGTTAGGTTAATTAATAGATATCACAATAAAAAACTCAGAGATCTCAGTGGCTTTTACAATAAATATTTCTCACCTACTCAGACATGTCAGAAGTCTTCTTCCAATTATGATGTCATGCTCAATGGATGTGCCCTCTAAAATTGCCATGGTAGAGAAAGAGAGGGATGAAGAAGGCACCTCTTCATCTTGACTCTCTCAGACTATGACAGACATATGTTACTTCAAATGGTCCATTAAGCAAAGTTAATGAAACTTCTACCACTACCACAATGAAACTTCTTTGAAAATTGTATATTCTCTATGTGTTGGGTAGTTTGCAAAAGAATGGCAACATTTTTTTTTCCCCCTTTCAGGATCCATACTCCTCTTGGAATGTGACTTCAAGGCTCTTTCCATTAAGAGATAAAATATATTTCCCCAACTCTTAAATCTAGACTGACCTTGTGACTTGCTTTGACCAATAGGATGTAGAAGAAATATTTGTGGTGGGTCTCTACCTAAGTCTCAAGGAAATGTGCATGCTCTATTTGCTCCTGGAAGTCTGCAGTTGCTTTGTGAGCAAGCCTGGGCATGAGTTCCTCATGCTGTCCCTGGTAACCAGCCCACAGAAAGCCAGCCACTAAGACATACAAGTGAAGACTCCCCAGATGAGTCAGACCCCAGCAGAGCTGTCAGGTTACTGCAGACTCATGAGCCAGCCCAGATAAGATCAGATGAACCTGACTTCAATCTTGTAAGGAAAATTACAAATGAAAAGTAAGAAAAGAATTTAATTCTTCCTGAAGCAAAAAGAGAAAGAGCTCCCCCTTCCCCCTTTTTTTACAGTATTTCCTTTAGAAACATTTAATTGTAAATTCTCTGTCCTTTGAGATGTATATAATTTTAAAAAAATACTAAATAAGTCTACTTCCAGCTTTACCACTCAAACATGCTTTTCTTAAGGACCTACAAGCCATCTCTTTGAAATATAATCATTAAGGAAAATAGTAGACCTATCTCCTAGTCTCCAATGAGGGATTGGATGGAAAGAGACTAACCAGCTTAACCTTTGCTCCAGGCTCCAAGTTTTAAAATTTACCTCCTGTCATCATCATCAAGATATGAGAAGTTTCTTTTTCCCTTTGGATAAAGGCAATTAACTAACACAGATGGCCACTCCAATTACCGGGCAAATTTACAACGCTCTATGAGTGACACATGGGGCTCTTCCTTGGTCTTCTTTCTTGAGGACTAGTTATAGTTAACTTTGAGAACACATGTGTAATTAGGTGTATCTACCCGGCTATCTAAAAGGGCAAGATTTTTTTCTATCTTTGAAATCTTTTTAGCCAGTTGCCTGTGATGCACATCTCATTCTGGTTTATTGCTTTTCTTTCTTTCTTTCCTGTATTTTGTGTAGAGGAATTTCTGGATTGGCAGAAAATCTTTTAATTGTTTTACCCCAGTAATCAGCAGAATTACTCCTCTGACTTTAGACTCATGAACAATAACAAGTGGTGATTGTTTTAAGTTACAAATTTTGGATTTTTTGCCCAGAGTAAAACAGGTAAACTGTGCAACTTAAAAAAATTATTATGCAGAAATTCAAACATATATAGATGTACAAAAAAAAAAAGGACATTGAATTCATGCACTCAGCATGCAGCTTCAAATACTAACAACTGATATTAACTCCAGCTTAATCAATATCTAAAACCACTTCTCTCTCATTTAATTTCCAAAGAAGCCAAGATATCTTATTTCATCCCCTGCTGTACAACATTTGTTAACTGGTAAACATCAGTAAAACACAAAGTCAACTACTCACTAAATTTTTAGTTGATACAATAAAATATCCAAAATAAACAGGAACATCTGAACAATATCACCCTTATAAATGCTTCAAAGTTTCAGAGTTCTCTCCAACATTTTTTGACCACAGCAAAAACAAAAACAAAACAAAACAAAAAACATGACCATGGGATTTTGTTATTGTTGTTCCAGGGCGGTTCTCTTTTTGTTGGAATGTGTTATGTTGAATGTACAAGATTATGGACCAGAGTCTCTAATGAGAGTATAAAGTTCAGAAAAGATGGTTGGTAAAATCTTGATTTTTTTTTTCTTGTTGTTGTTGTTGTTAATTTATCTCAATAAAAGCCAACTGAAATTCCAAAAAAAAAAAAAGAAGAAGAAGAAGAAGAAGAAGAAGAAGCCAGCCAAGATATGCCACCCCCATGGCCTGTGGGTCACCTACCTTAAGGACAACTGCACCCACACCATATTCGTCTACCGAGGACCAGGAGATGGTGCGCTGGGTCAGTGCTCTCCGCAGGACCCCTTCCACAACCTGCGGGTGGAGTTCCTCTCCCGGAACTACCTGCAGGAAGAATACACGCAGAAAACGCGTCGCAAGGCAAAGGGAAGGCTTCCGGAAGCCCGGGTTTACCCGGGATGACCCACAGCTCTCGTACCTCCAAGACAAACCCTGGACACTTTACGCCACGGGGAAGTCTTCACTGGCAGCAGGGAGCGCGGCTACGTGGTGCCCGACCGGCTGGCGCCGTCCACCCAGGGCCACCACTGGCCGCAAGGCACTGTCACCGTCATGCTGAGGCGCAGGTTCCTGCCAAACGTGGTCCAGCAGCAGGCGTGGCTGAAGGCTTTTCGGAAGATCACAGATGGCACCAGGCTACCCCAAATGGAAGCCCACTTCAGGCACACACCCTAGGAAGAGATGGACCTGGGGCCGAGTACTCGTCGCTGGACACGTCCAGCGAGGAGGCAGCGGCTGGATCTCGGGGCACCTGCACACGGAGGAAGCCAACTGCTCTGCCCCTGCCTCGCTCTGAGGGGCAGCCCTCGTCTTGAGCCGCCAGAACCTGTGGCTGTAGAACCTGAGTGTGGGCAAGCTGGACTTGGCATGACTTCTGACTCTGTCATGCTGCCGTCCCCCTGATGTGATACTCCTACCCCAGTGTTCCCATCCCTGCCCACTAGACCCCTCTCTCCGAGCCCCCTGCCTGGCCTCCCAGTTGAGGGCGGCCCAAAAGCTTCTCACTATCTAGCCCTTCCACCGCCCACTTGAGCAGGACCCAGCCTGTGGACTGGGAAGGCTGGGCTGTGGGTACAGCAGGCCGGCCTGGCCAAGGGGGCTTTGGGACCTGCCTACATGCCACCCTTCTTCTCCCTTCCCCACCCTATCCCAGACTTCCTCCTTTCTTCCCACCTCTTTTTTTCCCTCTTCCTTTTCCCTTCCTCTCCCGCTTCCCTCAACAAGAATTTACTGAGGAAAAAAAAATCTTTCTCCTTTCCTTCCTTCCTTCCTTCCTTCCTTCCTTCCTTCCTTCCTTCCTTCCTTCCTTCCTTCCTTCCTTCCTCCCTCCCTCTCTCCTTTTCTTTCTTTCTTTCTTTCTTTTTCTTTCTTTCTTTCTTCTTTCTTGGCCTTCAAAGTATATTGTCACTTGAATGTAATTCAAAACTGAGTGAAGTCTCCTAAAAATAAAAATACAAACAATAAACATTGCCTTTACAGCATTTATCACAGTGAGATCTGACTTTGAATATAACATATCCACTTCAATTAACTTTTCTCTTTAATTTTCCTTTTCTTAACTATTTTTAAAGCAAGGAAAGTAATTGGAAATATTTAACGCAATATTAAAAAGAACTTTCTCATCAGATTTAGAAAATGCATTGTCTTCTTGCTTCAATGTTTTTTTCCATGCTAGGTAGTAAGACACTAATATAGCTGACTAACAGAGTACTAATTCTCCCATAGAGAGTTATAGAAGATTAAAAATTAAGCAAAAAACAAGCAAATGAATGAAATATGTTATGACATTTAAATAATTTATTTTTAAGATCTACTTTATAATTTTTATTATATGTAAAGTGATGTTTTTAATGTGCTTTATGAATTCATAGAATATATATTAATGAAATTTAGAAAGTGGTAAATATTTCTTGGCTGTGCAGTGTACCACCAATTTGTATATGTTTGTGGGATAGTAAATAGGAGAATTTTGTTTGGGCTTCACATGAAGGGTATTTTCAGAACGTAAGCATTCAAGCTAATAGTTCCCATAAGGGAAAATGAGGTTGGAAAAAAGTCTTTAAGAGAAAAAATTATCGGTTTTTTAATATGTGTTACAAAGCAAGGGTCTCAAAAGGCAAATGAACTAGACTTCAGCATATACTTTAGACTTTTGGGGTTTCTTTGACTTTGGAATTTCAGTGACATATTTTTACCCCAAGCTCCTCATATCTATTTAATCAAAAATAAGAAATAGTCTTCTGCTTTCCCAAGTGTCCATGTGTATCTTTTTTTTTTTAAGATTTTATTTATTTATTTAACAGAGAGACACAGTGAGACAGGGAACACACGCAGGGGGAGTGGGAGAGGGAGAAGCAGGCTTCCCGCTGAGCGGGGAGCCCGATGCGGGGCTCGATCCCAGGACCCTGGGATCATGACCTGAGCCGAAGGCAGACGCTTAAAGACTGAGCCACCCAGCCACCGCTGTCCATGTGTATCTTAATCTCCTACACACTGCTCTGTTGTTTATGTTTCTTCCTCTATAAAATGATGATGGAGAAAAGTATAAATACTTCTCTATCTCTTTCCCACTCCTACCAAAGAAACAGGGAATTTAAACTTTGCCAACAACAAATGCATGGAAATCAACACAGGGGACACACAATAAATCAATAATTTTAATGATAGCTAAGAATGACATTAACTAATATAATACCTTACTTCATATTTTAACTGTTACTCGATAGATTTCAAAGAATTTGAAAACTTGAGAAAATGGGATGGGAGTATTTTCTTCTGTCTTATCTGAGAGACTAATAAGCTGGGTTACCACAGGGCTTACTCATTTCAGAGAGTGAGAAGGATTTAATTCTTTACTCATAAATGAGAGGGAAAATTAGGCATTGTATAGAAATATAATAAATGTAGTATATAGTATTCTGGATTTTTATTACTGTACCAATTATTTAGTCCCTTCTCTGTAACATCTCAACCCCTCACCATGTGATATCCAGTGCCTTCTGTGAGAAGAATCTTTCCTACCCCCTGGAGGTTTTACTTTGGCACATGACTTGATTTGGCCAATAAAATGTGGATGAAATGAAATTATATTTCAGAAGTTTCCAGTCTTTTCAGAGAAAGACAGATACCATATGATTTCACTTACATGTGGAATCTAAAAAGCAAATCATTCAACAAACAATACAAAAAGCAGAATCAGACCTATAAATACAGAGAACAAACTGATGGTTGCCAGAGGGGAAGAGAGTGAGAGGATGAGCAAAATGGGTGAAGGGAGCGAGAGATTCAGGCTTCCAGTTATGGATGAATAAGTCAGGAGAATAAAAGGTACAGCATAGGGAATATAGTCAATGATATTGTAATAGTGTTGTATGGTGACAGGTGGTAGTTACACTTTTGGTGAGCATAGCATAACATAATATATTCAGATGTTGAATCACTATGTTGTACACCTGAAACTAATGTAACATTGTATGTCAACTATACTTAAATAAAAAGGTTTTAAAAAAGAAGTTACCAGTCTTTCTATAGTTTCATCACAAGAACATCTTATCCTAATAAAGGTAGATTCTTCTATATGAGCTGTGGTATAAAGAAGAACACACAAGGAATAGAGACACAGGGAACCTGTATCTGACAAGTTACTGTAAGCCACTGGGTTGTTTTTGTTTTTTCGTATTTTTTTTTAACTGAAAATAGGAAGATCAAATTGCCTGTATTTGAAAATAATCATAAAACATGAAAAATAGGACTTTTTGTATTTTTGGTGAGTGAGGACAAACAATGCCTCCCAACCATCTGCACTATATTTGCCCTCTGAGATCATTGATAGCACCAACATCTTACAAATGAAGACTTAGTTATTCCTAAGAAAAATAACTTCTTAATGATGCTGAGCTCTAAAACCTGAAATAAAAGTGGCAACAGAGATTTATGGTCTCATATTTAAGCAAAAATGCAAGCAAGACTATTAACCATCTGAGCTTTCTATTGGGAAAAATTTACAGCAAAAAAAATAAGAAGGCTTCCCAAAAGAGCTAGAGGAATATGTGAAGAAATAATATGTGCAAAGAGAACTTGAGAACAGGAACACTAGCCAGGATCTGAACTATGTGATGTCAACATCCAACATACTGAAGCTGGGTTTATATGCCAAGAAGGGAGACAATGGGAGCTGTGAAACTCGGTCATGACTCATTTAGATGGCAGGCAGAATAGTGAACTTTGCAGCAAAAACAATCATCAACCAACTTAGTCAATAAATTGCTAAAAATATTTCACAGGAAATCATTGTTAGCTCCTACTTTAGTGTGCTGAATCTTGCTGAATAAGTTGTATTTGATAGTTGACAGATATTTTTCCCACAGTGTTCTCTAATATCTTTGGAATAAACAGGTGGAAAGCCTATTAGACCCTAAAAGAAACTAGTAAAATCAAATTTAAAAAAAAATACATTAGTTTGTAAATTTAAGAGAAAAAAAATACAATGAACATACTTTAAGGAAAAATAAATTTATTTTCTTTCTGTATTAGTTTTCTATTGCTACAGTAACAAATTGCCACAAACTGTGTGGATTAAAACAGCACAAATTTATTGTCTTACCATTTTGTAGGTCAGATGGGTCTTACTTTACTAAAATCAAAATCTTAGCAGGGCTGTGTTCCTTTCTGGAGGCCCTAGGGGATAATATGTTTCCTGCTCATTTGAGTTAACAAAATTCAGTTACCTGTGCTGTAAGATTAAGGACCATCCCAGCTTCTAGGGGCCACCCACATTCCGTGGCTTCTGGCCCCTTTCTTCTACCTTCAAAGTCAGCAAGGGCCGGTTGAATTTCTAACAGGATTTCTCCTTCTTCAGTCTCTTTACTCTAACCCAGTTGGGAAAGGTTCTTTGTTTCTAAGGAATCCTGTGATTGATTGAGACTTCTTGGATAATCAGTGATCATCTTACCATTTCAAGGTCTTTAACCTTACTTACATCTACACATTCTATTTTGCCGTGAAACATAACCTATTCACAGATTCAGGTGATTAGATGTGGACATCCTTAGAGTGACATTATTCTGCCAACCATACCTACTAAATGGTCAATCCAACATTCATAAGCAAAAGAGAAAGAAAGGAAATGGATATAAATAAGAGAACGTTTAGAAGTAGGAATGGACACTTGCCTACATCACAGAGAACTTGAAACCTGACATAAGGTCATGGTGATGGTTTGAAAAGTCAAAAACTCCCTAAATACCTGTGGCAAAGGGTAGAGATTGACAGACCACCTCTATTTATCATCTACTTCCTCTGTTGCTGCTTCTTATATATAAGATCTAAAAACCAAAAACTCATTTTCACATGACAGTACTCAGAATTTTGATTTTTATCAGCCTCTATCCTAGTGCTCTATAAGTTTAATTTCTGGATCACCTACAATAGAAAGGCTTAGAGTGATTGTTAGTAATACAGATCTCTGGTACTGTCCCCAACTACTAAATAAGGATGGGGGGGGGGGCGTGTATGGCCTGGTAAACTCTATTTCTAACAAGTTTCCAAAGTTATCATTATTCATAAAATTTGCAAACTGCTGCTACAGGAGATATAGTTGCCTTTAGAAATCAGATTTTTTTGAAAAATAATTAAAAAAAAAAAAAAAAGACATTGACTAAAATAGACCAGGAGAGAGCAAAATGCTACAAGGGGTAAGTATAAATTACGTTTACTAGTTATCTCTTTCTTTTTCTCAGTTCAATATCTAGTATACAAAAAACAAAATATATCCCAACAAAGGACTCCAACTATTTCTGTTTACCTTATACCTATCACTGAATATTTTACTTAGAGAAATTAAGTAGACTGGCCTCGTATACACTAAGATATAGTCAGTGCTCTTAAAACTGTTAATGGATAAAAGTCAAATGATTACTAATAATTTTAATTTATTCTTTTGAGTTAAAGGAATCTATTAATTTAATATTCATTTGGGGCAATCGTTAAATCTGTTTTTGGACATCCAGTGGGAATGCAATGCTTAAATTTTTACATTCATCTCATATCGATGCTTCTGATCCTAAATAAATAAATAATTTAAGGTATCTGTGGAAGGAACAATTATTTTCATTCAGATTATTTTAAACTAGACCAAAATTACTCTTTCATAATTTCTTATGTTTGTAAAGTGAGAAGATTATATACATAAAGGTGTTTTCAAATCACTTTTTTTTTCTTTGCTCTTTTAGTAATTAATGGTTATAACTAAAATCCCACTTTGGAAGCAGCAAAAATATTCAAAACTATTAGATATTAGAGGCCTTTATTTTTCAAATGCAAGTAAAACACCAAAGTATGATGAGTTATTAGGTTTACAAAAGCAACATGAACTAAATTTAACTGCATGACAATTAACTTATCTTTGTTCCACCTGCCCATACAAACAGGGAACAATTTTAAGGACATTAAAAGGCAGGAGCAAATTTCCAATATCATTTTTTTATGCTAATAGTTAAAAAAATTTAATTAATTCAGTCTTGCTGCAGAACCATCACAGAGAGATACTAAACAGGGTGTTAATAAACAAATGCCTAGCCTTGTAAAAAGTGTCAGTGTGATCTATATATACACACACATAGGAGGCACAGGAAAACTGTGAAGAAGTCCACAAGCCAGGGCCTTCAATCACCCTGTAAATCATTCCTGCTTCGTTCTCCAGATAATAATGGAACCAAAATGAATGAGTGGTAGCAGAACTCATGAAGGTTTGTGAAAGAGAGAGACAAATAAAACAGCATAGCCTAACTATGTCAGAAACCATATGAAACAATAAATTTAACATCATACCTGGAACAAATAGCAAATATTAAAATGATAGTTTTCTAGGGGAAGGGGATGAGAAACCAGATAATATAATCAGAAAATGTTCTATATCAAATGGAGCCATTTTAAAACTTTTCAAGATCTTATGTTTGAAAGAGTAAGGGATGCTGTTCAAATAAATTTGTACAATGCCAAATCTGTTAAAGAGTCAATTTATCTTGGGACTAAAGTAAATAATTTAACCACTAGATTAAAAAAAATGTATCTAAATCTTACCTAGTAACAAAAGTATGTCGCCTAAATTTCCCATTCACAATATATTAAAAACTTCATTAACCTGGTATCTTCTCTCTGTTGGGAATATGTGATTAGGAAACACGAAATTATGAGAATCGGGACACCATGTGAAAACCAGAAATTCTGGGAGGAAAAAAATGTTTGAGGACAGAGACACTCCACAAACCCAGGGAGATAATCAGTGGTTTCTGAAACTAAGTTCTCAGTCCTGAGAATTCAAGACTTATGTTAGAATTTTCGTTTGTTTGTTAATGGCCAACATAGTGACATACCTCTTTGAGTTTGATGTACAGAGCTTTAGGTCTTAATAGTGTGCTTAATTAATATGCATAACCCTTTCTTGCTACATATGGGCATAAATCACATAGTCAAATACCCAAAAGGTATACTTTTAGGTAGTGTGAAAAAAACGGAGGACTCAGAATACTCTTGCTTTAATACTTGCCCCATTAGTTATTAAGCTGTGGTTGTGAGGAAATCACTATTCTCTCAATGTCTTAGATTCCCACCTATAAATGCAAATGGCACTGTTCTCTAATAGACACTTGTTGTTCCACACAGACCCTCAGATCCATTGCAGCATTTCTGTGTTCAATTCCTTGAGCTTTTGTGTAATTTTGCTTTTGCTTCTTATGGCTTACAGCCGTGAGTCTTTAGAGACCTGATCTGGGTCCCTCAGAGCCCAAAGATGTAGTCCATCACCCCCGGAAAATACAAGTCATCACCCCACAAGAACAATCACATCAGCCCTGAGCTAAGAGCTGATGAGTGTAGTAATATGAAAACCCAGTTTACTGGTTTTTGGTTGAGAGAGACTCCAAGGCCTAATTTACATGTTAAAGTTTCTCTGATGGATCAGGCTTAAGCTGTGCTCTGTAAGGTATATCCTGAAATTGCACCATGTCTTCTTCCTTGGCTTCTTCTCTGTCTCTGTCCTGCTTCCTCCACTCCCATTGGATTTGGTTGGGATCACTTCCTTAATAAATCATTTGCACAGGAATACTTGCCCTAGGGTCTGCTTTTGGGGAGGCCAACGTAAGACACAACACTGATTTTTAAAATGACTATGTTTGAACATAGAAGTATTTAGTATTAGATGTGCCTCCCCAACTCAAGCACTCTTTATGTACTACTCACTCCAGATAAGGAATAAAATGTATGACTTTATACTATCTCTCTGAAAAATTGGTAAAATATTTTTACTTGTATTTGTTTGTTTTGTGGACTTTAATGAGCCCTCTATCATTTATAAGGTATATAAAAACTCTTCACAATATAAAGTATAATTATAAAGTATGTCTCTTACTTAGTAATATGTATTTTAGGCCCTCCATGTCTTTTCATGGCTTGACAGCTCATTTCTCTATTAGCACTGAATAATAGTCCATTGTCTGGATGTACCACAGTTTCTTTATCTATTTACCGGCTGAAGGACATCTTGGCTGCTTCTATGTTTTGGCAATAAATAAAACTGCTATAAACATCTGTGTGCATTTTTTAATAGACACAAGTTTTCAGCTCCTTTGGTTAAATACCATTGAGTGCGATTGTAAGATTGAATTGTAAGAAACCAACCAATTGTCTTCCAAAGTGGCTATACTACTTTGCATTCCTACCAGCAATGAATAAAAGTTCCTGTTGCTCCATATTGTCACTAGTATTTGGTGTTGTCAGTAGTCCAGATTTTGGTCAGTCTAATAGGTGTTTAGTGGTATCTTTTTGTTGTTTTAATTTACATTTTTCTGATGTTAAATGATGTGGAGCATCTTTTCATATATCATCTTTAATGAGGTGTCTGTTAAGGTCTTTGGCCAGTTTTTTAATTGGGTTATTTGTTTTCTTATTGTTGAGTTTTAAGAGGTCTTTATATATTTTGGATAGTAGTCCTTTATTAGATGTGGTTTTTGCAAATATTTTCTCCCAGTCTTTCCAGAGCAGAAGTTTTAATCTTAATGAAGTCTAGATTATCATTTCTTTTACAGATCATGCTTTTGATGTTGTATCTAAAAAGTCATCTCAATGTCCAAAGTCATCTATATTTTCTCTTATGTTGTCTTCTGGGAGTTTTATAGTTTTGCATCTGTAACCCATTTTGAGTTAATTTTTATAAACCAAAAAATGAACTGAAATAAAGAGAACTTTACATAAAAGTGCAAACACAAAAAAGAGAGCAGATGTTAGCTATTTTCTCAAAAAGTCCATAGAATAGAAGATGTCTTTTGGATTTCAAAACAGAACATTTAAAATATTAACTTTTATTTTAAAAATTCTAACAAATCTTTATTGATCTACAAGTGTCAAGTCCAGAAATAGTTGTTGGTTTTACAAAACAGTAAGCTATAGTTCTTTCTTCTGAAGATATCCTAATAATTAAGATATTTGAATAATTCTGTTACATATATACTGACCAAAAATAGTATGTCCTAAGAACTATAAATTATTAAGAAAGAAGAAATTTATTATTCCTGATGAAAAGGAAGTTTAGAGAAACCTTCTTAGAAGTGGTAAAATATAAGCTTATGTTTGATTGATGAGTAGTATTGAGTCATCAGGAAGAGGAAGAGATTTTTCCGGAAAGAAGAGATAGCATAGGAAAAAAAAGAGGGAGAGAGAGTGAAACCAACAATGTATATGGGAAATATGTGGTTAAAACGTGGGAACATGAAAGAATGTGGTGAAACTTTAGAAAGGCAGATTATAAAAGGATATGTTTGATGTACTAAGGATTTTGACTTTATCATTTTGATAATTTGAATTATACTATATTATATATGAGAAAATTATGGAATCAAGCTTATGTTTTAGAAAAAGATTTAGAGAAATAATTCCAGAAATATTTTATGAATGAATTAAAATGTAAAGATGCAGGAAGAAGGACACTTTAGTGAACCTCCTTAATGGGAAGCCATTTAGTAGTCCAGGCAAAAGATAATAAGTATCTAAACTCTACTGTCACAAGTACATACAGATACCTAGTAAGTACTTGTTGACTCCACTGTTATGGAGCAAGGAGAGTGATTAGAGCCATTTCCTGGCCTTTAAGAACAAACAGGGTTTTAGAGGGGAGGGGGGAGGGAGGATTGGTTAACCCAGTGATGGGTATTAAGGAGGGCACGTACTGCATGGAGCACTGGGTGTTATATGAAAACAATGGATCGTGGATCACCACATCAAAAACCAATGATGTATTGTACGATGACTAATATAACATAATAAAATTAAAAAAACAAAAACAAAAAAAAGGAAAGAAAATGCCAGCATCTGTTTGTAGAAAATAAGGAGGAAGACAGATTTTTTTTTAAAGATTTTTATTTATTCATTCAAGACACAGAGAGAGAGAGAGAGAGAGAGCACGAGCAGGGGGAGAGGCAGAGGGAGAAGCAGGCTCCCCGCTGAGCCAGGAGCTGGACATGGGGCTCGATCCCAGGACCCCGGGATCATGACCCGAGCCGAAGGCAGATGCTTAACCATCTGAGCCACCCAGGTGCCCCAGGAGGAAGACAGATTTAAAGAGGGTTCCTAGTTACTTAGATTGATAAATTAATAATGTTACTACTTAGAAAGTGAAAAGGTGAAATGGTTTTGGCAAGAAAAGAGATGTAACTTGGTGTGGACAGTTTGCCATAGAAAGGCATGTACTCTAAAATGAAGCCAATGTGTAAGTGTAGATCTATCTATCATTGAGAGGACAAAGTCAGAACTAGAGAAAACCTGCTGATCAATGAAGGGAAACTTCATAGATGTGGATGAGAGAAACTAGTGAATAATCTAGAGTAAGAAGAGTGGAGAACTGAAGAAAGAACCATGAAAAAATTTTGTAGAGAGGTGGGAAATGAGTTACCTCAAAGGTTGGAGAAGACTTAGAAAAGAGTTGTCTCAGTTACCAGGGGAAAGTAAGTTCAAGAAAGACTTAGAACCTGACAATTGAAGATTAGTCATCTTGGCGAAACATTTTTAAGAATCCAAATCATATAAATGTAAAGAGTGCACTAAAAGGCAAGAAATTGATGATGATAATTTTAGACCCGTCCTTAAAAAATTTTGTGTGGGACATAAAAGAGTGAATTAAACTTCAAGAGAGAAACAGGCCCAGAAGGTTGTTTTTTGTTTTTTGTTTTTTTCTATGTTTTCAGAATGACAGGACTTAATGTATGTTTGTAGACATAGAAGGAGCCAATAGAGATGGAGAAATTTAAGGTATAAGGAGTGGAGTGGAGAAGATAGTATCAATGCCCTTGCCCCTGAAAAGAGAGAGTTTCAGTAGCAGGAGCAAAGGGAGAGTACTGAGCGTGAAAAAAAAGAGTATTCTTTTTTTAAAATTTGGCTCTAAGAAAAAAGGGAAAAAAGTAAAGATGAGAAACAAACTGAGGGTTCTAGAGGGGAAGGGGGTGGGGCGATGGGTTGGCCTGGTGATGGGTATTAAAGAGGGCACATACTGAATGGAGCACTGGGTGTTATGCACAATGAATCATGGAACACTACATCAAAAACTAATGATGTAATGTATGGCGACTAACATAACATAATAAAATAAAAGAAATGCTTCATAAGTTTAGTAGTATTTTTGAAAAGATGTTCTGCAAAACCTTCCTACCATGATTAGGAATTACATGAAAAAGAAGCTCTATGAACAAACAAGTTTAGGAAATGCTAGATTAATGAAGGTTATGTAGTTTTCCTAATAACAGCAATACTCAACACCGCCAGTCTATCCATTAATAATCTCTGAATTAGACATCTTTTATGCAACATTTTCCAAAATTGGCAGGCCACAGAATACTGTTTTGATGAAGTACCTCATATGATTATAATTCCAAGAGTCTTTAATGTGGAACATGCTGATTTATATGCTATAACCTTGTCTTCTGTCCTCTATCTTCAGAGTCTATCAGTCACTTATATTATGCAGCATAAGTATTATATATCTAGGTAATGAGTAAGGAACTTTGGGCTCCTGAGAAAATATACAAGCCGTGGTTTCTATAGCTAAATTGCTTACTCCAATAACTTTAGATATTTCCAAAATAAAATAGCGCAAGGAAGTTTGAGAATAAAGTCCTGAATTATATGATACAAATAATAATTCTGATAATTACTCAAAGACCATCAATAATGAGACTTGTCATGTCTGTTGACTAAGGAATTATACAGAGAATAGAGAACTAGTCTTCTCAAATTTTACTCAGTTCTGCCATTAAATGATTATAAAGGAACTTTTCACTTTCCAAAGCTTTGGGGTAAAAATTACTACAGTCCGTGAAGTTGTATGCAAAGAACTAAACCATTAAAAAAATGTACTTGGGATAACACTGTACTATTACAGTCACCAATCTTAAAATAAAATTATTAAGACATGTTTAAAATTTATCATCAAATCAATGGACCCTATGTGGATAAAGGAAAAATTCTCCAAAAGTATAATATTGTCTCAAGTTATGATTGCTGGGTAATAAAAGCATGGAATATATTTCTATTTGACTCTTAATGAATATTCCCAGTGATTTTTATAAAATGATACATGTGTTTTTCTTTTCGAAAATAAAATTGTTTTAGTAACCTTTCCAGATATAATAAGAGTTTCTGGAAATAGCATGCATCAATTTTGGGGGGGCTTTTAAAACAATTTCAAAGATTTTAAGTAAAGTTCTACGATGTGCTAATACTAACACTCAGTCATTGAGAGGGTGAAGGCAGAATCTTATAGCACAGAAATTAGTTGTTTTATTAAATAAATCCTTTTAAAATGGGAATTAATTGAAAGGCAATTCAAATGAAATATTGCTAAATTACTAAACAAATAAGACTATAATTTGCCAACTGACCTAATTCTCCAAATAGAAGTACATATGACTACATCAAGAAAACGATTGGCTATGAGGAATACTGTTTCAGTGAATACAAAAAGTACATTTCTGGGCTTAGTCAGTTAGTTAAGATCTGACTCTTGATTTCAGTTAAGATCTGACTCTTGATTTCCACTCAGGTCATGATCTCAGGGTTGTGAGATGAAGCCCCACATCAGACTCTCCGTTGGGTGTGGAGCCCACTTAAGATTCTCTCTCTCTCCCTCTCCCTCTGCCCCTTCCCTCTCTCCCACCGCACTCTGTCTCTCTCTTAAAAAAAAAAAAGAAAAAGTACACTTCCACCTAAATGAGATCTTTCTTTTTTGATTCTTTTTCTCTTTATATTTCAGTGAAAGAGTGTAATGTTTATGCAAGTAAATTCAGTTAGTACACTATTACTCAAATGATCCTAATTAACACATCGTGTGATTTAGAATACACTGACAAGTCTGACTGAATTTTCTAGCTTTGTATGTTTAAGTTAGAACCCTCTCTAATTATTCTTATTATAATTTATGAAATTATATAATAAAATATAAAAATAGAGCAAGAATTTTCTATTTACAGATTATGAAAAACTTTCACATTTCAGCCAGCCATCATCATATATACACATTCTAAAAAGAAAATAAAACTGTTGTCATTTGATGATTACTTGGAATAAGAATTATGCTTTAAGCAGAACACTAAGTCTTTTCAATTGACTAATACTAATACAATTCTGAGAAAACATGGAAAGTCACATGCCCTCCAAAAGTTACAATAAAGATGAATAAATATAATATTCATAAATTTAATTAAAAATAAGAACCCCACAGTGTCTAACTACATAGGACTTTGTTTGTAGGTACTAAATAATCAATTTTGCTTAGTTAAGAAAAGGAAAATAAATTTCAACTTCTAAAATAACGAAAAAATCATTGTTCTTACCAGAAGATCGATTATTCCAAAAAGATTTCCCTGGCCCCATATTCACTTTTTTCCATCATCCATAATGTCCTTATACAAGCTTTACTCAGAGTTCCATAAAGCATATAGAGCCCTAAATATGCTGGCCCTTATTCCTACAAGTCTCTTTTGTTTTACTTTGATTTTTGTTTATGCATCCCTTCTAGAAATGCAGTACTGACCAGTTTTGATTTGGTGGAAAAGTAGATAAAATGTGTAAAAATGGTGACTATTGATATACATCACCTGCTATATATTGCCCCAATCGAAAACAGCAATAAAGATTTTCTTGAGCCACACTTCCCACTTCAGTATTTAGTTTTTGAAACTAAGGAGAGCTTACAGTTTCCACAATCTTCAGTTAAGGAAATAAGAAAGCAAATGCTTTGGGGGGTGGGGGGATGGGTCAGGTAGAAGATCACTCCAAACCATGCTCATGGACAGTACTTTATATCAGCAAATATTTGTAAATTATAACTGAACTAACAGAGGTGAGAGGAAGAGAAAACCTAACCTTGAGCGGAAAGCATAGTTATAGCCATAAATTTAAAAATTATTTATTCTCAGGGACAATGCCTTCTAAAACTTACTACATGACATTTATCCCTTTAACTGCCCTCCTCAATCTGACTGGCTTCTAAAGAGACCAGATTTATGTGGTTTCATGCAAGGCCTTTAATAAATAAATCTTAAGAATAGAGTAGTGTATGAATTTCATAGAAATGTCAGCCCTGAAGAGTGATCAGTGTCTGGGAGAATGGAATAATGAAGGATATGAAGGCTAAATTTTGACATAAGCTCAGTGCCACTATCCACTTCTATCTTTCATCCTTCAAGTATCTCTTTTAGATGTCGAATTGTAGCTAATGAAGCAGTATATAAAATAATAATTATTTCAGTTATCATTATGACTGCTCAATGAATCTATGTATCTCAAGTCACTTGCAACTACAATTATCCCATTCTTTAATGTTGTTAAGCCTCTTATAGTTAATCTAGAGATAATTTACTATTTAACAATCTAATTCAAGACCCTAATTACTTTTGACTCTCAAATAAAGTACAACTTTCCTAGAGGCAGTTTCCATGATTTATAAAGAGTTTTGTAGCTTCTATGGTACCTACAACACTTGAAAATAGTTTAGATGTTCAAAATAAAAAGTATTGGGATCATGACATAAATAAATGGCTCCCTTCATTCATTTGCCATATTTTAGCAAATAATAACCTAATTAAAATGTTTAATGTCTACACAGCAAAACAAAAATAATGTGTGCTTACAGACAGCATCTTCTGCCCATAGACAATGTACATAAGGATATGCATACATTTTTTTGTACCATGAAACCCTCAATATGACACCATGAAAGACCATCATATTGACTTTTAAGATCAGGGAAATGAAGATGAAAGAGGTGAAATAGTTAACTATTGAAACTCATGGTGCTGTTTGAGGCCAGTTTTGTCAAGTCTCCAAAGACAATTCTTTTCCCCAGACTCTGACTTAACAGTGACTTCTTCCTCTATTTCCATGATCTATACCTTTCTAATTTCCTCCTTCACACCTATATCACGTACTGCCTTCCATCATAACGAAGAGTGATCAAACTAGATGTAAGTATCTGACAACTTCCCCCTTGCATATAGTTCGTAATTACCAAAATATTGAAAGAATTTGAAAGCAGTGGATCATTAGTGGAAAGGAGTGGATCATTAGAAGCATGAATAACAGCTCTGATTTGTAATTAAAAGTCCAGAAATGTTTTTCCCCCAAATCACACAGATAGTGACAAAGCAGAAATTAGTGTGCTTGCTTCTCAACGTGCTGTTTTGAGGTCTTTCACTTACATTTTGTTGAGACATCTATCTTAAAATCAGTATATTTTTTGCTACTATGAAAGCACAAAATCACAGGGAATTGGGCTGACTGAAACTTTGAAGAAGTTTGCTATCTTTAAACTTGTTACATAAAATTATGTAAGCTCAGCCTGGTGTTGGTTACCACAGAAGTGATTTACTGCACTTTCCTTTAAATATTCCTTACCTTCTCTGTGTGCATGTATTATAGCTATTTTATAGTACCCTAAAGGGTAAACAAGGAATCTGAGAATTATTCCAATATGGTGAAGATACTATATTTTCATCTTTAACCAATATATGAGAAACAATATATTATATAACTATGTTTAAAAAAAAAACAGCTACATAGCTACTAAGCTCACACTTGTGAATCAAATATAAATGTATGGATAAAATATATAATTTAGAATATGGCTCATTAAAATTTGCCTAAACTGAATTTCCTTAACACATTTTAGAGAAAGCTATTGAGAACTTGTCACAATAGCCTCTCAAAATTCCTGACAGTATGAAATGGTAGGCTGTATCCTTAGCAGTTTTTATTACTTAAATATAATGAAAATATATCAAAATAAAACTTTCTATATGCAATTTTCTCACATCAGCAACTGATTCAGTAATCTATTTTGAAATTCTTTTGTAAGGCATGGATAATTTATCTAGTCCCTGAAACAAAGATAGAATTGGTTTTTGTTTGTAACTTTGAAAATATAGGATAGTTAGAAATGGATATGTTAACATTTTTTATGAGTTTATGAGTAATGAGGAAGATAACAAAAACAGTCCTTTGGAGTTCCAAGAAATAAAACCACTTTTTGTTACAACACTGTGTGAAGATTCTTTAACCTTGTAATATAAGAGGGATTACATTTACTCACAAATGAGCTATGTCTATACAATTTCTTCAAAATATAGCATTAAAATAACCACCTCTTTGAACTTATAGGCCTGTTCTCCTACACTTATTTTTTTCCTGACATATTTTTGAAGGTAGTATTAGGGTGCATATAATTATCCTGTCATATTTTGTTTTCTGTATACATTTTCTTAAAATTTTACCTCCAGATCTTCAAAATTTGGGGACAAACACTTTTACTGTCTACTATTTGTGTCTTCCATTCAGCAACAAGGAAGGATGACAGAAAATTCATAGCTGTTAGAACAATGGTAGTAAGAATACTTAAACTCAGGAGGCAGTTGTTTTCTGCAGAAAGTTAAAAAAAAGTTGGTTAATGTTATTGGTTGGGACTTGGCAAATCATAAAGTATGTGCAAAGTATTATCTCATTTAATTCTTATATCAGCCAAATGGCATATTTAATGTTACTTTTTTCTGTTTACTATATGAGAAAAATGAGCCTCACAGAAGTTAAATTGACCAAGGTCACGATAAGCTAATAAGTGAAAAAAGTAGCTTATCTTCACCTGCTTAAATTTTCATCCAGCCTTATCAAACAATTACAAGCTTCTCAAGGTATATCTTCAATAATTTATATGCCAAAACAAATGTATGTATAACTTATTAGTGGCCATATTTAATATTATTCTAGTTTACTACATTCCGGAAAAAGGGTGTCAAATGTATAAAGGAATTAGTGAAATAGAGTCAGATGCCTTTATTTACTAAATCATACATTTAATAAATATTGGTGGAGTTCCAAGCATATGTCAAATACTTACTAAAAACTGAGTATAAAGGAGTAAACAAAGCAGAGGTGGTTCCTGTCCCCACTGAGCTTAAAATCTTACATAGACACATATGAATAAAAAGCATGTACAGAATTCTGTATTAGAATAACCTGATTCATGCTGGATTAACAAACATCTCTAACATTTTATTAGCTTAACCCAATAAAAATTATTTCTTTGTTCATACCACATGTCCAATAGAATTTAGAGGTGAGACCCTGCTTGCTCATTGTAGTGGCTCAAGGATCCAAGCTAACAGATCCATTTCGTGTTATGGTTACATGATCACCAAGGCAAAGGGAAAGAAACAAGGTAAATCACTTGCTGGCTTTTAAATCTTCCATTCAGAAATGACACAATACCTTCCACTCACATTTCACTGGTCAGAGAAAGTCACATGACCATGACTAACTTTAAACAGGGCCAGAAAACACAAATTTATCATGTTTTAAGAAGCACCATGGGAATATATATGAATAGTTCTAGCAATTACCATTGGTCCTAAAGCAGCATGCATGCATAATAGAGTAACACAAAGTAAAAAAGAAGACTGGTACACAGACTCTAAATGTAGCCCTCATGGTCTCCACCTCCTGGTATTCATACCTGTGTAAATTCCCTCTCTTTGAGTGTGGGTAGGACCTCGGACTTAGTTCTAACCAAAATAATATTATAAAGGTAATTAGTCTGTGTGGGCTACTATAACAAAATGCCAAAGACTGGATGGCTTAAATAACAGAAGTCTATTTCTTACATTTTTAGAGGCTGACAAGTCCATGATCAGGATTCTGGCCATTGGTTTCTGATGAGGCTTCTCTTCCTGGCTTGTAGACGGCCTTCTTTTTGCTACATATTCACATGGCCTTTCTTCAGTGCGTGTGCACAGAGGGAAGATGGGAGCAAGCTCTCTGATTTCCTCTTCTTATGAAGAAGCTAATCCTATGGAATCAGAGCCTGCCCTTATGACTTCATTTAACTTTAATTACTTCTTAGTTGCTTCATCTCAGATATCATCACACTGGGGGTTATGGCTTCAACATGTGAACTAGTGGTGGGAAGAATACAAATATTTAGTCTCTAATGGTGACAGATATCAGTTCAAGGGTAACACTACATAAGACTGTAATTATCTGTTTAGCTGAGACTCTTTTCCTTGCTGTCTTTGAGGACAGAAGATGACATGTTGTGAGCTCTCCCAGGGAAAGGGCCACATAATAAGCAAATGAGTGTAACTTCTGGACAACAACAATTAAGAGACCAAGGTTCTCAGCCCAACAGCCTGAGAAGAACTGAATACTACCAACAGTCATATGAGCTTGGAAGCAGTTCTTTCCCCAGACTAGCAACAGATGAGATTATAGCTATGGTTAGTATCTTAATTTCAGCTTTATGTAATCCCGAAGCAAAGAATTCAGCTAAACTGTACCCAAACTCCAGATTTACAAAAACTGTGAGACAATAAATGTGTGTTATTTCAAAACACCATGTTTGTGGTAATGTTATTACACGCTAATAGATAATGATACACGTACAGATAATGGAGTAATTAATTTCTTGATAGGTGATATCACAGAGAGCTTCACAGATAGAGCTGAACCTAAGTACAGTTTTTGAGAATAAGTAGAAATATTTAAGAAAGCCAAGAATGGAAAAGAAGGGAGTTACAGGAAAGCACAGAAAAATGAAAGTATGGGGCGCCTGGGTGCCTCAGTGAGTTAAATATCAGACTCCTGATTTTGGCTCAGGTCATGATCTCAGGGTGATGAGATCCAGCCCCGCATTGGGCTCCATGTTCAGCATGGAGTCTGCTTGTCCCTCTCCCTCCCTCTCTGCACACCCCCTCACACTATCTCATGCACATACTCTCTCTCTCACTTTCTCTCTCACTGTGTCTCTAAAATAAATAATCTTAAAAAAAGAAAAAATGAAAGAAGAAAGAAAATAGAAGTAATCAAAATTGCTAGAATAAAAGGAATCCATATAAGGAAATGTGAGAGGATCTGCCTAGAATTCAAGCTAAAGAGACATAGAAGGATTTAGAATAAATGAGTGATATAATTATGAGTTAAATATACAAAAGCCATTCTTTTACTCTGTTTCTTAAAAAAAAAAAAAAGCATATTTTCCAGGTTTCATTTAATAGCAGGAATATTTTAAAACATTTAAGTCAACCATGTAAAAACTAAAAAAAAATTCTTTATGTAGCTTTATTTTTTTCTTAATCATAGCTTAGTGATTTATTCTCCTAAGTCTCCATCAGCAGGTGGAATGGAAGACCCCTCCCATGCTGATGCCTTTGTCAGCCAAAGCATTATAGTGCTTTAATGCCTGCTCTCTCTGCAGGACCCGCACATCAATGCCTTGTTTCTCCGAACACTTTGCAGTTGATGGAGGCACCTTCAAGGCCTCACTCATCCCTCGGCCTATCACAAGGGTCTGCACGCTCTTCTTGACAACTTCCTCCACATCTGCAGGATGCATACAAGGAGAATGCTCAGTTCCTATATCTCTCCAACCCCAAGCCCGACTTCCCCCTGGCCACACTTTGCAGTATTTATAGGTTTTAGTAGAGCCTTGTACTTTCATTTGCCACCCATGATAGAGAAGCAATTTTAGGGGAGAGCATGAGGAACTTAACTGAACTCCAGTGCCCTCTCTTTATGGGAGTTGAGATCCCAAAGGGCTCCGAGGGTTACCTCTTTTTATATAGCTTTAAAAACAACTTGCCAACTCATAATACATATACTGATAACAACATGAAATAGATCAACAACCTTACTGAACAACCAAAATAAGCGATTCATTTCATTTTGTTTAAATAACAAATCCCTATAAATAAAGATCTTTTAAATTGTATCTATTTAATAGATGTTTCAATTATCTATTGTTGCATAACAAGTCACTCCAAAAGTTAATGTCTTGAAACAATATCAATTTGTTATTTCTGGACAATTCTATGAGCTGACTGGGCTTTCCTGGATGGCTCTTCTCCAAGAGGGATCAGCTGAGGTCACTGAGGTCAGTGACCTCAGCTGGTCACGCAGGCTGCCAGGCTGCGTTTAAGATCCGAGAGACCTTTACACACGTCTGGCACCTCAGTGTTTCTCCACAGGGCCTCCCTCTCCACACGACAGTTTTGGGCTTCCTTATGGCACAGTGGTCTCAGGGTGGTCATTCTTACAAGAGGCCTCATATGCCCAGAAAACACAGTAAGGCAAGCTTCTGGGCCTCTTAAAAGCTAGGCACATATGGCCTTAAAACCATCATTTTTGACACATTTTTTTAGGTTAAAACCAGGCCAGCTCATATTCAAAGTTAGAACTAAAGATTCCACATCTGGATGGGAGGAAGAAAGGATTTATATTGGGTAAGTCTGGTCACTACCTACTACAGTAAGTATATAATACACATAGTTTATTTTCAGTGAAAGTAAGAATCCTCCATTTCCATAGTTAAATATCAGAACTGAAGGATTAGAAAACTCTTTTTGAAAATTACTGATAGAACCATACAGGAGTTGTAGCAGCCACGGATAAGGTCATAAAAGTAGAGTTTGAATGTAGGATTAGGTTCACCCCAGTTAATGCTAGAAGGTACCATTCATACCCCTATTTTTTCAGCCTTTTTTTTTATGAAACTATTCCAATTAGATAGTCCATGAATTTATAATTTCGTGTTCAAATAGTTTTGAAAAATAATGAAAAAGTATTTCTATTCTCCTTTTAAAGATTTGACAACATATATTAAAATAAGAACTTTCTAATTAAGGCTAAGTTTCCATCAGAAAGAAGCAATTTCTAGAACGGGGGTTCTTAGCCTCGGAGAGTCAGTAAATTTTTGACATTTATGCAAAATTTTGCTTATATACATTTTTCTGGGTAGACGGTTCATTAGCTCTCTTCTCAGTTTTGGTCTGCCCATCTTTTTTTTTTTTAAGATTTTATTTATTTATCTGACAGAGAGAGAGAGAGAACAAGTAGGCAGAGAGACAGGCAGAGGGAGAGGGAGAAGCAGACTCCCCGCTGAGCAGGGAGCCCGATGTGGGACTCGATCCCAGGACCCTGGGATCATGACCTGAGCCGAAGGCAGCCGCTTAACCGACTGAGCCACCCAGGCGCCCCTGGTCTGCCCATCTTTTACATGTCTCAGTGTGTAGAGTCAGAAGGGCTATATTTGAACCATGATTTGATCAACTTTAACCAAATGTTTCATTTGTCCAGTGAAAATAATACTACCTCTTCTGCCTCAAAAACAATACTATGAATATGAGTTATCACTTGTAAACTAATTATTAAAATATTATTTTTAGAAACCATGGTTTTTAAATTATGATTTTTCTCATATGGGATCTAAGTAACTAAAAACCACTAATTAACCACTTGTCATGTGCTTCAAAATCTCTTAAGTGCTTTAAAAGTATCTTATTTGGTCCCCACAGCAACACTATGAAATAGGTTTCACGATTCCTACTTTACTTCTAGGACAACTCATGAGATAAAAATTTTAGTTGTTGCTATATAGTCACCCAATAAAATGAACTGTAGTATTACTTAATTAACACTGAACCTCTCTCCTTAGAAGAAATATATCTCTCCTTCTTGTGAAATTCAGATATGATGATGTAATTTGGTTTATCCAGGTAGACGTACCTGTCACTTCGGGGCATAAGCTTTCAGAACTAATGTAAAATTCACCATGTTCTCTTTCACCTGCTGTGATCACAGAGGATGTGTCAAGTGAAAGCCTGGGTCAGGAGTGAGGAAGACATGGAAGACCAATAAAGATAAATGAGGTATGAATGAGAGATAGACTTAGTTATCTTAAACCAAGAAAAATTTAGCATGTGTTTGCTACCACCGTCACACCTACCCTATCCTGACTGATATATACACCCAGCAAAAAGGGGAGCCAACCCAGTCTGGCTCCAAAGCCTGAACTTTGAACTGCTCTGCTCTTCTACCTCTCTTGATTTTACAAATAACTTTTTTTTTTTTTAACTCCTGTTCATTCATCAACCTATTATGTTTTCTGAGGAAACACTTCATTGTACCCTTGAGAAGACATTTTGCCCTGCATGGTGCTGGTTTGCAGAGAACAATGATAGGATGTAAGCCTGCCAAACTTCACCAAAAAACTATTTTGAAGTTTGGGATACCCTCCAATACTAGAATGGAAAATCTATTACAGATGCTAAAAATATATCTGCTAAGCTAATTGAGGGAAATAAGAAATAAATTTGAACGTAGGCTGTTTAGATAATTGGGACCTCGACTGTTAAATTGATGCTACCCTATTAAAATAATTAGGAGTCTGTGTGGCTCAGTCCTTTGAGCAACTGACTTTTGATTTCGGCTCAGGTCGTGATCTCAGAGTCATGAGATCCAGCCCCAAGTCAGGCTCTGCGCTCAGCGGGGAGTTTGCTTGAGATTCTCTCCCTCTGCCCCTTGCCCCACTCTCTATCTCTCTCAAAATAAATAAATATTTTTAAAAATAATTAAAATTTAGAAAAGCCTTAGTACATAAATTTTTGTAAAGTTTTTGTAAAAGAACTTATATAAATGAAATTCTACCTGTACATTGCTAAGATACTCAAAAGAGCTGAGATGGTCAACAAGATCCTTTTCCTGAACTAAGGTGGCTAAAAATTGCTTTGATGAAGATGAGGATGATTACAATGATGATAATGATGATGATAAAGATACCAGCTAACATTTATCAAGGGTTTACTGTAAGCCAGGCCATCTGCTAAGTGATTTTCCTTTTGCAGCCTTGTATGGTGTGTGTGATTACAACCTCCATTATATAAAGGGAAAGCTAGTATAACTAAAGAAATTGTGCTGAAATTGGACCCAAGCAAACTGAATTCAGAGCTCCCATGCTCAATCACGCTGGTATATTTGCCCTATGCAACTGAGATAATATCTGTGTTTCTTTTCAGGTAAAGCTTTCCTAAGATGCTGGATCATAGACTGAGGTTCTTTATCAGAAACTCATTTGTATTATTTCTGACCAAAAAAACAGCAAACTTGCAATTAATAATGAGCAGAGTCAAGTGGTCCTCCAGTTAGGAGAAGATGCAAAACCTAGGGTCAACTTTCTTCATACCAAGGACTCAACACTTTTATATTTGGAGCAAAGATTGTATTTTTTAATTTGTGTGCTGTTATTTTACTTCAGTTGTAAACTGAAAATACTCCAGTATATAGTAGTCTCCAAAGTGTTCATTAACATATAATATAGAATATAATATTTCCAGAACTAAGCTGATTTGGGCTACTATTATATCAGAAATTAGCTTCATCTAAAATAGGGGTTGAATGGAGCAAAATATTGCTTTGAATTAGGTATAGGAGAAAAAAGGGACTAGAGAGAGGAGAAACATTTCTGTGAAATTCTACATCTTTGATTTATTTCCTTTCTTAGTTTTAGTTTTTTAAGTCTGAGTTTAAGGTCAATCAAGCATTTACTTAATTATGCAGAAATAACTAATGCAAGTTCAAACTATAGTTAATAGACATTTAAATTTTTTTATTACTATACATAAGATTTTGTGTACAATATGCATTACTATTGGAAAATAAACAAAATCAACTGGAATTGTATTTGTTCAAAGCTTTATTTTGCTTTAGAAATTATTTGTGAAAACAGAATATTATGCAAGACTAAATTAGTGTATGCGGGTTTTTTTGTTCTTTTTTTCCCTCTAATTTCTCCCCCAGTCTTCAAGGGAGTGGGCTTATCTTTCAAAAAGAAGTATTAATTAAAAAGAAGTCTACACAAATGGATTTGAAAGCTTTAATTTAGGTAAATCAGGAAAATGCAAATATAGTATTTGTCATAGCAGAGTGGCTTAGCTTTGCTCTCTGATGCCTTTCATATATTTCTAGTTGCCATGGCTTCCTGCCTATCATGTTCATGACAAGCATTCAAAGCAGAAATATTGTAGGAGGATTGCTTGTCTGAGAACACACATACTACTTAAGGCCTTTATTTCTGGCTCACTGACACTATTCACCTAAACATAAAAAGGGAGTGGTCAAACAGGCAATACTTATCTTTATTCTTGTTTTGTTACTGTCAGGACCCTTTACCCTGGCATGTTTATTTTATAGAGTGGCTTTTCTTTGTGTTCCTTACCTGTTATCAGATCAGTGCCTCCTAGTGGTCAGTAAAGGCCATAACACCATTTCTTGCATTGTCTTCCTAAAGTACACTTGGTGAGCCTTTCGAGTTTGGATCTGTATAGCTAATCTGGGATCCGCGATGTTTTACTAACTTTATAGTTTTTTGGGTATATGAGTCACTTTCCTGTTTCCATTGTAATTAAAATTTCTACATTTGTCTTAGAAAAGGTCTATGCATGTGCTGTCCAATACAGTAGTCACAAGCCACATGTAGATTTTTAAATTAAAATAAAAAGTAATTAGGGGCACCTGGGTGGCTCAGTCGTTAAGCGTCTGCCTTCGGCTCAGGTCATAATCTCAGGGTCCTGGGATCGAGTCCCGCATCGGGCTCCCCACTCTGCGGGAAGCCTGCTTCTCCTTCTCCCCCTCCCCCTGCTTGTGTTCCCTATCTCGTTGTGTCTCTCTCTGTCAAATAAATAAATAAAATCTTAAAAAAAATAAAATAAAATAAAAAGTAATTAAATTAAGGCTAGAATAGCCAGAAAAATTCTGTTGCACATTGTTGGTTTCTGAGACAAAGATAAAATCTGTAGAATATATATTAATGTAAGAACTTATTAATATTTTTACTTTTTATTAATATTTTAAATACTTCACATTACAATATGATCTCTATATTTATAAAATATTACTCTGCTTTAAAATAATATCTTGTTGCTTTCAAACATATTTTTAAGTTTGCAAACCCCGTGTTGTACTTTAAAAATCTGGTCACATGACTATAAGTAGATTTTTTTTTTTCCCGAAGGCATACAGTATTTTGACCTGGAAATAGCAAGTAGGTAGAACCATTTTTTATTACTGGAACTTCCCATTATAACCTATTATAACTAAAATAATCTTTGTTCTCATTCACCTGCCTCTAAGGCTATTTCTAAAATATGCATATCATAGAGTTTAATATTATGTATATTTATATTCCTTACTATCATATTTTTTCTTTGAAATTGATGATATATATATATATACACATATACATATATATTCTCTCTCTTATATGTACAGTTCTCCTTCCGGCTTGAATAGTAGTTTGGCTATCATAAAATGTTTACCTCTATATTTAAAAATGCAGCTTATATTTCCTTTAATATCCTGTGCAATTAAAGTAATACTTGTCTTTATTAATGTTTTATATTTATATAAAACCCATAAGTATACATGCAGACATGTGATCCAAAGACATTTTTTATTATTGTTATTGTTTTATAAACAAGAAAGGAACAGCAAGAAATATAGTTAAATTGTAGTTATTCAACTTACATAATTTATAGTTTTGAAGATAGAATTCCATTAGATCTTGCTGCCTATAGTAAGCTATTACTTTTTCAATATGTGAAAGCCATTGTCCTTATTTTAAAGTCTAGACTTAAAATAATATACAACTGAGAAATTACCTTCCAACCATGACAACAGTATGGTAATATTTTCACAAATTTACTTTCATCTTGTTACATATTAGTCTAATATGAATCAGAGCTTCACCAATAGAAGAGCTTTATTTATTTTTTAAAAGATTTTACTTATTTACTTGAGAGAGTGAGAGAGAGAGAGAACATGAGTGGGGGAGGCTCAGAGGGAGAGGGACAAGCAGACTCTGCCCTGAGTGCAGAGCCTGATGCAGGGCTTGATCCCAAGATCCTGAGACCATGACCTGTGCCAAAACCAAGGGTCGGCCCCTTAACCAACTGAGCCACCCAGGTGCTCCTGAACTTTAAACAGACATTTTTTTTTCTTTTAATCTGTCTATCTATACATGCAGTAGATATGATGAGGTTGTTTTCTGGAGCATACATCTTAGCCCTAATTTTCTTTTAAGATTTTATTTTTAAGTGATTTCTACACCCCAACATGGGGCTTGAACTTACAACCCCAAGATCAAGAGTCACATGCTCTACAGATTGAGACAACTAGGCACCCCAATGGAGCGTCCTGCTTTCTTACCTTCTCTTCCAAAAGTGGTGATCTTATGAACGCTTTCTAGGTAACTTCTTGCCTACTGATCTCTGCCTACCTAAATTTCCTTGAAATTTGAAATTTAGACAGGTACTATCTTGTGTGAAGTTGGCTGGATGGCCTAACTTTGCCTCATTCAGCCTCAGTTTCCTGGTTCTTAGCATAGGCTATTAATCCTACTTCTGAACATAACTGGAAGGATTAAATGAAGAGGTTCATGTAAAATCATTCACCCAATTTCTGGTGACTAGAAAGCACTTAACAAATACTAATTGTTAGGGAAATCAGACAAGTTTTGACTCATCCTCCCACATGTAGAAAATAATATTTATGACTGAATTGTGCCATGTAAGTACAAGCTAAATAATTACCCCTGTAAATTGATCATTACCAGGTAAATTCTCTGTTCAATTAGGTTATTCAAATCTTATTGTAGAAAAATTAGAATCCCCATATACCTACTGTTGTGAATACACTTCAAGAACCATAGTACTACATGTTGAAGTCTAAAAAAGCTGACATCTCCACCAATTAATTGACAATTGAAGAATCCTCAAGAAAAAAATGCTTAACAATCTGTAATTTACATTTCTCAGTGGAAACCAATATTATGTTTATATTATAGCACAGATAACATTATTAGCAGAATAATCGAGCCAAATGAATCATGACTGAAAATCTCATTACCAGAAGGCACCATGCTGATATCATAGACCTCACATACTTTCTTCTTTCATCAATGTGCAGTATCACATTTCTCCTGTTATTTAGTAGGTATGCTTTGGTCTCTGTCTCTGGTTTTTTATAACTATTGCATTGATATTATAATACATTTCTTGTGAATGATGAGCCTTAAATTAATTTACTCTTTCAAAGGAGAATCTATAAACATGGACAACTGTTTCTAATAAATTTATTTACAACTAAAAATGTGCAATTTGTTGCTTGTCAAAACATTGGAAATTATGTTCTTATTTCATGTAAAATATAATTAGCCAATACTTTTAGTAGAATGTACAAGCAGAGGAAGTATTACCAAATTGAGACTCCATAATCTATGTTTATTCTGTCTTTGATTTTAAAAAGAATTAAAGAAATCTTATCTTCTATTCAAATGAAATCAAATAAAATAATTTAGCACATTCTCTTCATGTCTGGCTGTATCATTTCTGATTTTATGACAAGCAGTGCAAACAAAATCTGTAAAAAAAAAAAAACTACTTGGAATCCACTAACTAATGAATCATAATATTCTATTCTGATATATATGTACTTAGATATAATTTGGCTCAAACTCTAATGTTTTTTAAAAAGAAAGCAGTTTATTTTAATATATTTTTGTGTAATGGAAAATAAAAGTAAATGTACTCTAAAATCTTAGGGTGCAGATCTTTTTTTTATATGTTCCAGCTTTACCTATAGCTTTTGGTGCTTAGTTGATCTTCTAGTGTTCTTTTATTCACAAGGTCCCTTGATAAGCAACCAGAAGGATGAACAGTGTTAAAACAAAATTCCAAATTACATAACCATCAAAATATGATCAAAGTTTGGATTAACATCATCAGTCAGCATTTATCAAGCATCTACAGATTTAGGTACAGTCCTACCATGCAGATTTTCTTCTTAGACATAAGATCTGCCTAGACATTACTCCTAGGTCATAAAGAAGATATTTTAAAAATAAGCACTCTGAAAAAATTTTACAATCAAAAAATCATTTTAACATAGAATAAAATACACAAAGAGTTTGGCTCTGTAATGCAGAGTGGAAGCGGTAACTTTGCAATAATTTAGGACAGTTCTATTCTGAGTGTATAGTTTCCATTCTTTATTGAGCTGAAGTCAAAGCAACTTCTGTGCTCTCTAGTATTTAGTAGATCCCCTTAACTATTTTCAATCCCTTTAAGTTTCTCCTCCTCTTCTATAATTTTCTCCACACATACCAAACAGTTCCTCTTTCTTCTGCCTTCTTTTCATCAATACTCTTCCTCCCATCTGATAAATGAAGCCTTTGGAAGCTTGGAGGGTCCAGAAATGGATGGTTCTCTGCTAGGCACTGTGCGCTGCTTTCAATATGGTAAGTTTCTTCTAGTCTCATTTCCCTACATCATATTACCTAGAAGAGAACAAACTCCCATCATCTGCTCATTCTCATACTCAACTGGGATGAACAAAGGTGTAATATTGAGTTGGCAGAATTTATTTACCTGGACTAAACAGGGCTTAACCACTTCTTGATGGGCCCATTACCAACTCAGGCAGCATGGTATAAGTAGAAACAGAACAGATTTAGAAACAAAACCCAACCACCACTTTGTTGTGAACCTAAACTAGTCACTTAACCTTTCAGACTTGCTTTTCTTTATATATAAAATGGTGCTGATGATACCATACAGATTCTGTGAAAATCAAATAGTACATTGTATGCAAATGTCAGTGGTAGGGTAGTATAATAGGAACCCAGGCCCCCAAATCAGTCACATGCTATTTGAAACTTGCTATTTTCAAAATGCTTGTTAGTATATGAACTTAGCAAGTCATTCTAAGTCTAGATTTATGCCTCTGAAGATGGGAATAATACTGACACTTAACACATAGAATAGTGATGATAATTAAACAAGATAATTAAAAAAAAATAGTACCAAAAGTGGGAGAGAAAGTAGGAAGAGATAGACGTGGTTCTATCTCATTCACTTACCTAGTATTTACCGCTTTTTTCACCCCAGACATGCATTTGCTATCTCATGGAGGTTTCATTCTGGTGATAGTTTTGGAAGTTTGGAGGGTCCAGAAATGGATGTTCAATAACAAGTGTGAGACTTATTTTTGCCTATGAAATTGTGTGACCATAACAACATGATCCCATCAGAAAATGTTCTACAGGCCATTGCAAGAGAAGAGAACTCATGGAGAAGAGTACCTGCATTGATATGTAACAATTTGAAAAATTTATACAAGTGCATCTTATATTTTTTTCTGTTTTTCTATACATTTGAAATATTTTTTTAGTTAAAAATAATTTTGTAAACCTGATTATTCCTTGAGGAGCAGGAAATAATTAGATGGTCAAACTGAAGAGAGGATTCAAGTTGACATCACAATATGGCTTTTCCCACATGGGGCTCTGGAGAACAATCATTGAAGTCATGCTTGATGCAGTCATATAATCATCTTTCAGGATTGGGGGGAAAGGTAAGGAGCAGGGACAAAGGGAGACAGAACACAAGGGTGGCCAAAAGGAAGAACTTGGAGTTACCTTTAAAGGAAGGTACAGGATAGGAATTCCTCAGCAACTACAATGACTAGATGGATTTTTGTAGTATAGAAGGCCTTATCCAGAAGATAAGGACTGAGTAGAAGCAGAGACCTTGACTGACTCCTTGGCTCTGAACAAGTATCTGGTAGAATAGAAATTTTTGAGAAAGAAAAAGTTTCTACAGTATGGACAAATAGAGGAAAGGTGTAAAACTCCCTTTTTTGAAAATCTATTCCTATAAAAGTAAGTTTTACATAGAATAAAGGAAAATTCAGTCAGTGGTGATGATGTAGAATGACTTGAGTCTTACCATACAAGGAAAAAGAATGCTAATGGGCTCATGCGGGTTCACCAGCCTAAACTACTCAAGAGCCAAGAACTTAATACTTCCACCTGGGATTCTTTCTATTTTTAAAATTTACTGTAATGAAAGAAGAAAAAAATAAGAGTATTAAGAAACAAAAAATGGTGTGTTTCTCTCTCTCTCTCTCTCTCATACACACACACACACAGAGGCACACACATGTACACACATATACAGACTACATACAGCAATAACAACAGCATAGGATGACTGAAAGAGCATCTTACATCTGAGCTATAATGTCTTATAGATGCATTAGTAACAACTGGAATTGGATATTTTCAAGATTTTTGGGGGTTAACAGTAGATTTGCTGAGATTGATCTTGCCTGATGGCATATCAACTGAGTTTTGAAGAAAATGTAGTCATTCTGTGTGGCTTTTAGGAAATATGACTGCAGACTTTGGCAAAAGTCAGCCAAATCCCAGTAAACAATTGGGTCAATTCCAGTCAATGAAACTGAGGCACATCCAATAGAACTGCCCATTTCATGGCCTATCTCTTCAAGGCTAGAGAGATCACTGTTGTTGAACATATTCATTAAAAAAAAAGAAGAAGAAGAAGAAGAAGGAGAAGAAAGCCGTCCTTGGCAATGGACTTCAAGTAACAATAAATTTCAGTCCTTAATTTTACTAATGATTGATTGCCCCTGCATCCCCACATTGCCCTTTTGGCCAAATTACTAATAGTTATGTATATCTTGCTAATCTTGTGATGACCACAAAGTTTCAGAAGGAAGTTGAGAGTCAAAAGTAAGCCTTAACTCTAAACCCGCTTGAATTCAAAACAGACAAGAGAGCAGTCGTCTACTTACTCCTGTATATGCCATTTGCTCACTCAAACTATCAGAAATAAAGAAGTTTTTAGGGAGGATTACAGAAGTCACAGTCAAAAGACTGGGAAAGAGACACCAGAGCTCCAAGTTTCGAAAGTTTTGATTTTGAAAATTCACTGATGCCAGAGAAATAAAAAGGGATGATGAAGGAAAAGCTGTGTACTAGGAACAAAGTGTTCTGTCTTCTGGAATGGGAAGCGAGAAGAACAGCATGAGATATTTGAAAGACATTTAGCAAACAATCCAGGAGACCTACAGGCCTGTGATCAATGATTTAAGAGACAATTTTAAGGAAACATTAGTTTATGGTGCTATATTCTCTTCTGAGAGTCTGTATGCATTTCTGATTGTGGCAATGCTTAAAAACTCTGGAATATTAAAATTCATGTCAATTAAAAAATACTGAACAAAGATAGAGTAATGTACTGGTCCCCAAATACAGGAAACTTTGAATTGCCAGTCAAAAGTCAGAGTTAGATTTAAGGAAATGAGGACTAGCAGGCATTCTATTGTGGAGAAGAATAGGAGAAATAGTCTTCACTTGCCAGTAGGGTCACTATATCAGAGAAAGTGCTTTGGGTCATCTGGTGGAAGACATCATCTTCTAACAGTTGGGAAATGAACTATTTAGAGGCATTGAATGTGGACAATATTGTGTTTGAAAGGACTTAGGAGAGACATAATAAACGACTGCTTAAGGTCATTATGAATCCAAGGGAGGCAAAGTTGAAACTCTCATTGGACACATGACAGTGTTTTCTGAATTAAGCATGTAGAACATAGTATCTTCATCAAGGGATGAGCAGCAGGTATAAAAAGATGCTGATTTTTACCTATTGACCTTATCCTATCAACTTTGGAGTGTTAAGATTACTGCTATAAAGAAAAATAAAGGGAACGAATGGTGACAGAGAGTACCTCAGAAAACAGGCAAAGCCTCATTGAAGAGGTGACATTTAAGCAGACACTTGAATACAGTGATGGATTGAGCTATTCATATTTTGGGAAGAAAAGCAAGCTAGACCCAGAAAACAGCAAATGCAATATCAGAAGATGCTTGCAGCAGGGAGTTCAGGGTGGCTTTATGAAATATTATACCTGTATAACTAAACCTTTATTAGTGTGGTATAAATATATCCTTTCAGCACTAGATCAGCAGGGGGCTAGCCAGGAGTCGCAGTGAACGCAGGGAACATGATGTCTCTGGCCTTTAGCAGTGATCAGTGATAAATAGGGAAGCTTGCTTACAACCATTCAGAACTCAGGAAGGTCATCTGCATAATGCTTCCGTATTAAATGTTATGGATGATAACGAGACTTTCAAACTATGCAAAGATGCAAGTTTGGAAGGCTTATGGTTAGGTGTTTTCAGGGAAAGAAATCAGTCACTGTTGCCAGTTGAGCCTATCAGAATTCAATACGTATTACCCTGTTATTATACACAAGTATATGGTTCTGAAATAGGTTTCCATGAGAATGTGATAGGCTTCCTGGTGTGAGTTGATATGATAATATATATATATTATCAGACCTCACAGTGTGGCAGCTTTAGCCAAAAAAAAAAAAAAAAAAAAAAAGTAGTAAATCCATGAGACACACAGACGAGCCCATTGCTGTTATTATTTAATAACCGCCTATGATAAGAACCAGCAATGATAAGGAAAGATGAAGGTTTTCTATGAGCACAGAGCTTAAGCCACTTAGACAGTTACAGAGTTTCCTAGAAATAGCGATATCTGAAGGATTAGTTGAATCACAGGCATACTCTATCTCTACTTTTATCCTGGTTAACTCCTACTAATCCCTCAATTCTAAATTTAGCTGATAACTTTTTCAGATGCTGTTTTTTTCCTTCTTCTAATAAAAATTATTTACCCTTCCTAATTATATTTCAATGGATCCTATTTTTCATAAAATTTGTCATAAATTATAATTATGAATCCACATGTGTGTCCTTCTTTCTTTCCTTCTTTATTACTTTGCCTCCACAGGTAGAATATAAGTTCTGAGGTTTAGACACTAATTCTATTTTGATCAAAATAGCCCCGAATGAATATTGGTTGAATGAATTGAATAAGAACTAATGTGGATAAGAGGTCAAGGTAAATATGAAAAAGAAAAATATCAGGAAGAAGGTGTAAAAAAGCCACAAAAGAGAGTTTATTGCATTCGTGAAAGTAAAAGACATTCCATTTGGGTGAAAAGAAATGTGCAAGCAGAGAATTGCTGGGAAACAGTTACAAAGTTGGACAACTATAAAAGGGCATGAAATGGAATTTGCTTATGCACTAGAAAACCAGGAAAGACTTTTAAGGATCAAGGTAAAATGAGCAGATCAATTAGTTTGAAGCTAATTGAGAATGGACCGAAAGAGGCAAAACTGGAGCCTGAGAGAAGAATGGGGTAAATGAAATAGTTTAAACTGCTTTAGTGGCTGAAAGGAAGGAGAGAAGTAGAGCAGTGCCCACCCCTCCTTACCTGTGGTTTTGCTTTCTATGGTTTCAGTTACCTATGGTCAACCACCGCCAGAAGCAAGTGATCCTCTTTGTGGTGAGTGGTCAGAAGCTTAATAGCAGCCTAATGCAATGTCCCAGTGCCGACATCATTCACCTCACTTCATCTCATCACATAGGGGTTTTATTATCTTACATCATCACAAGAGGTAGAGTGAGTACAGTACAGTAGGATATTTTGAGAGAGAGAGGGACCACATTCAAATAACTTTTACTACAGTGTGTTGTTATAATTGTTCTACCATATTTAGTTTTTGTTGTTAATTTTAATGTGCCTAATTTATAAACTAAATTTTAATAAGTAATGTTTATATGTGAAAAAACATAGTATATATAGGGTTTCATACTATCTGCAAATTCAGGCATCCACTGAAGATCTTGGAATGTATCCCCCTCAGACGCAGTAGAACTACTGTAAAGGCACTTGAGCTAACCAAGAGCTATAATCAGCAACACTTGGTAAGAATTAAGCTAAAAAGGGGGGTTCCTGGGTGGCTCAGACGGTTGAGCATCTGCCTGGGTGGCTCAGATGGTTGAGCAACTGCCTTTGGCTCAGGTCATGATCTTGGGGTCCTGGGACCGAGTCCTACGTCTGGCTCCCTGCTCAGCGGGGAGCCTGTTTCTCCTTCTCCCTCTGCCTGCCGCCCCCCTCCCTGCTTGTGCTCTTTCTGTCTCTCTCTCTCAAATGAATAAATAAAATCTTTTAAAAATTTTTAAAAAAGAATTGTGCTAAAAAAGAAAAAAAAACTAAAAATGAAATTACATTTTTATAAATTGTGAATGGAAAAAGGACTTAAATTTTTTGAGCTGATAGAAAATATCAGAAAGAAAAATATTCGCAGGTTTTACCATTACCTAATTTAAAACAATCAAACAAACTAAAAAGGCAAACAAAATTCAGAAAATATTCACAGTAAATAAAAGAAAGTAAGAAAAAATATTCACAGTAAAAACAGCAGGGGAGAGTGTCAATTCCTGTATAATATAAAAATTCCATCTAAATTTTACATATATCAGTAAAATCCAATTTGTATATAGATAAATATGAGACAGCATATCACCAAAAAGGATCTACAAATATTTAATAAACATGAACAAATATTCAACATGTTATTATCAAAGACACATCTATAATCACAATAAAATGTGTCTTATTATCTTCTTTGGAATCATCAACCATTAATATGATAAAAATTCACCAAAATAAAAAGGATTTGTTACATGTAAGGTATGGTAAGAAATAGTGATGAGAACATCCTAAACAATGAAATATTATAAATGTGATTCATTTTTATAAAACACATGCTGGTTCCTAGTGATTTTCTCTTTCAACTCTAACATCTTCCTATAAACATTATGCCTTTATAATACTGTTCCTATAAATAAGTATGATGTTCATTTGAATTCTTCTTCTATAGCTTTTTTCTTTCACTTCTTTATGATGATAATGATGAAATATTTCAGATATACAAAAGTGTACATCCTTCATTTTTTAACTACTTCTTTCTTTAAAAAAAAAAAAAGTACAAGTAGGGGGAGTGGCAGACAGAAGGAAAGAGAGAAGCAGACTCCCTGCTGAGCTGGGGGCCAGACTCCCAACTCAGGGCTTGATCCCAGGACCCCAGGATCATGACCTGAGCCAGGGCAGACACTTAAGCAACTGAGCCAACCAGGTGCCCCATAACTACTTATTTCTTATAAAGAATTTATAATGCAGGGGGATGGGTGGTTCAGTCTGTTAGGTGTCTTCCTTCAGCTCAGGTCATGATCCCAGAGTCCTGGGATCTGAGCCTTGTGTTGGGGTCCCTGCTCAGTGGAGAGTCTGCTTCTCCCTCTCCCTCTGCCCCTCCCACCCTTGCTCATGCTCTGTCTCTCTCTCTCAGATAAATAAATAAAAGTCTTTAAAAAAGAATTTATAACACATATTTTTATACCTATAATATTAGTCATGGTTCATCATATTTTTAGAAAATAGAATATTTATAAATTTATTGACTAAAAAGATAAATAAAGCAAAATAAAAGTTACAGTGTAGTTTCTCATGTTTAAATTGAACAATTACGATAATTTAATTGCTCCCTTGTGTATATGAAGAACATATTCTCTCCAGTGCAGATTAAGAAAATAAAAGCACTTTCACTTAAGTTATATTCCTTTCCATATGCTACTTTTACCTGAGATTTACAGTTTATTTTTTAAAGATTTTTTAAATTTATTTGAGAGAGAGGGGGAGAGAGAGAGAGAGAGAGCACCAGTATGAGGAGCAGAGGAGAAGAGAGGGAGAAGCAGACTCCCTGCTGAGCAGGGAGCCCGATACAGGGCTCAATCCCAGGACCCCGGGATCATGACCTGAACCGAAGGCAGAAGCTTAACCAACTGAGCAACCCGGGCACCCTGAGATTTACAGTTTAGCCAACCAAAACCCAACCTTTAATTACAATATAATTAGAATGTCAAATCAAACACATTTACTTGTTTGGATTTCCCTTAAAGACCTTGAGTGCAGCAGGTGATGATAAATGTTTTGCAGATGTTTACCAAGAGCAAACATTAAAACAATGGTCATCCATAATTAATCAAAATTATTCTAAAGAGGGTATTTTATTTGCTCATGGTTAAGATAAGACAAAGTAGGACCATCATCATTTTTAAAGGGAAAAAAAAAAAGATCATTTCTTTGAAATTCTTGCAGATTCCAATTCTTACATTTTTGTAACAATAGGATTATCAGAATGAAGTTTCCCAATTATAAAATTGGGTGATTATTCAACCTTGTTCCACCAATTTCTGCTCCCCTTAGTCTATGAAGAGACAGATTGCATCATCTTCTTCATTACAAAATATCACAGAGATTATTAAAGACTTAATTTTGTGTGACACTGTAACAGAGAAGATATAAAACTCCAAATATTGACCTTTACATACTATCCTTGGTGCTTCTTTGCACAATGCAGCAGAAACACTGGACAAAACTCCTGTGGTTAACTCTCCTTTAAAAATTATTTTATAGTTCCAGGTGTGTGTGTGTGTGTGTGTGTCTGTGTGTGTGTGTGTGTGTGTATTTATTTAAGATAGAGACATCCTACTTTCTCTGAGAGTACAAGAAACTATGTTGATGATGAAACATTATAAGAAATGTCCTAGCTGGGAGAAAAGCATTATATTTCAAAATGATCAAAACAGTGAGAAGCCACGGAATGGCAAATATACTTCAGTACAATAGAACAAGCTAAACCTACAGATCAGGGATGCATTGAGGTGTAGAAATCCTAAGCTAATACAAAGTTTCACTGCACCAGTGGTTATCATTCAGTCCAACAAAAGCAATCTTCTGAATAATGGAAATAACACTGAGGAAAAGTCATAATTACATGGGTGGATACCTCACACTACAAATCCTTCAGGACCATCTAGTTCTTCTGTGATTCATATTATATGCACTATGGAAGAATGTCTTCCTTACAAATAAATATACAACCAGAGTGCAGAAAAAGAAGACACAATGAACAGTATTGAAATATTCTGTCCTTCACTGCTCTGTATCTGGCAAGTGACTCAGATGCTTTAGGCAGCATTAAACTCTTTAATGTTAGGAGGTGGCAATGGATGAATGTATCTTTGTTGAACCCATTCAATATGGTAATGAGAAATATATTGCTATAGATAACATCTGTGAAGTAATATAAAAGACCACAAAGTGGCTAAAAACAATGACAAAAAGTAGATTTATTCTTATTCCAAGATGATGAAGTTACTATTAAGCAGCCTCTTTGTCCCTCTACATAAAATTCAAATTAATGTCTATCATGAAAAGATATATGAAAACTGAGTTGGACAATTATTCCTAGTTATGGACCAAACAATGTTGTCATCCCATCAGCCCACCCAAATTACATAATTACAATGTGTTTTCTCAAGGAAATAAGAAATTACCACAACAGCTTAATAATGTTTTTTTATGACCTACAAAATATAGATTAACCTAGAGTTATATTTTTTCCCACACTTACTATAGATCCAAATAACAACAAGAAAGTAAGAGCAAGTTGTAGACTTTAAAATAAGCACATGTCAATTTAGGTTTATTTTATTTTATAATAAATCAAAGCAAGCATTAAATTAATGTTCATTAGCTACTTCCTTGATGTAAGAATAGATTCAAGTTTTACTTTCATTGGGAAAGTATATTTTCAGATTAATTTATGTATCACACTATCACTCTCTTCCCTGTTGTCATAAATTCCAGCTTCCTTGAATGAGTAATCTAAAATCAACTTCTGTCACTTCGTGTTCGCTCCTTTTCTCTTTCACCTTCTGACATTTGATTTTCATTTCAACGTGTTCTGAAGGATCACCAGATGACTTATTTGATGTTTAGCCCACTGGCTCTTCTGTGAGTTTACCTGTTTGATATCCTCCACCCCTTAAGGCCCACCTTTTGCCTCTTTCCTGGTCTCTGTAGAGCAGATCTTGTAGTGTGTCTCCGAACTCCCCGTAAGCCTATGCTTGATTCCTTCAGTTAAGTCTTCTCTCTCCACTAACATGTTAAGTCTAAGTCTAGCTATGTCCAAGTTCACTCCTCAGTCCTCAAACTCTTCCACATCACTTTCATTCTGTCACATGGCTTCCATGCTCATGTCTTTGTAGGTGATTTCCAAATATGTGTGGTTTTGCTCCCAGACTCCATATTCCAATTACACAGAATATGCAGTTACCCTAATCTCAATATGTCCCAAAGAAAACTCAGCATTTTCCCCTGCTGACTTGAGTTCCACTTATTTGTTAATAGCATTACATGAATTTCTCAATTGCTTAAATTTGAATATTTTACATTCTCAATAATCCTTCCCTTCTCATAACCCCAGTTCCCAGTACTTTAAATTTTATGCTTGTTATCTCTGTTCTGGATTGTACAGTAATTCCATAACTGGACCCCATAATTTCCCAACAATTCATTGTGTTTTTATCAACATTTTCTTTCTGAAACCTAAATCTGAAAGCATTATACCTCTACTAAAAAATTAAATTTAATACAGATTAAAGATGAAATTTCCAGATTTCCATCACCTGACTTCAGTTTGTATTACAGTTTTATCATAAGGCATTGAACCCAATGCTCCTTGCTTTTTAGCATAGTTATGCTAAATATTGTTTTTTTCTGGAGCACTTTTCATTTCATATATAAATTCCTATTGAAGTTTTTCCCAAGGCTCAGCCTTTAAAGACCAGCTCATTAATATTGCCAAGGAAACCTCTGCAGAGAGGATTAATTAGATTAAATCCCTCTATTCCTATCTTTCTATATCCTTTTAAAAAATATATCTGATTTATAGCATCAATAAAATAATAGTATTAGAATATACAAATCTTATGAGTCTAATGGGTCTAAGTTCTCACTAAATTGTGACCTATCATTTATTGAGTAACTATGGATAGCAGATACTCAATAAATACTTTTAATTGTGTAAATGAATGAATGGGTTCCAGTATTAGTATTAGTGGCAGTTAAGAAACTAATAAGCCACAGAAAATATAATTTTTAAACATCCTCTTATTTCTGATATACCATAATACCCTACTACATATTAACTAGAACTGCTGTGTATACTTCCACTTTATTTAACTGACTCCCATCACTTTGCTCAATAGTATTTATTTCTTCAATGATTGTTCAATGTCTGTGAAGTTTGTGTTCAGCTCCATCCCCATCTTTGTTTTTATATGTGTGAGGAGTGATGCTAGCATGAATTTAATAAAATGTAAACTCAGACAACTAACATTCACATTACAGCACCTAAGAATATTATGCAGAAAAAAAAAAGAATATTATGTAGTGGAAATTTGGAGAAAATACAATTGTATTTCCAGTATGTCAGGGAAATAAGAAAAATTTCAGGTTGAAATGCTATATAGCCAATATCTATGATTTAAACCATGTTTTATAATATTGCCTAGAAGTACAACTTTCTTCCAAAATGCGTATGTTGCCGTGTTCACCAGCTGAAATTTTAGGTACCTACCCTGAAAGAATAGAACTGTCATTATAGTGAATGGAATACCATGTGGCAACTATACTTAGTGTTACCTATTCTTCTGCTACTTTTTTACCACGAAGCATTGTTTTTTCTTCTGTAATTGTTCAGCATTTCAGCATGTAAGTCTGAGGTGTGGGAAAATGTCAGAGTGTGAACGTGTGGCTGTCTCTGTACATAATAAGTCTGCATCTATTACACAGATGTCGATCACCCTGTCATCCCACAGGGGCACGCCAACTGAAAATTTCCCTATGTTTCAATTTTTATGTAAGAAAAAGTGTATTATGCAAAATGAAGAACTGGCAGTCAAGAGGTAAATGCTGCTAAATGTCAATTGACAATATCATGAGCCCTTGCACATGGGAGAGAAACTATACATTTTTACCCTATGACAATGTATTAACTGGAAGAACAGCTTTCTGTACTTTGATTTTTAGGAAGCAAGATTTTTTTAGGGAGCAAAAACTGACTGCATGCAAATTTTTCTCACACTAGTTAGGGGAAGTTGTCTAAGTTTTAATAATATAACCTAAGACTATTACTAAATCATCACATTAATACATTTTGGAAGAAACATTCACATTTAGAAGAGTATATGAAATTTTTTGTGAAAAATATTAAACTATGATAATCACTGTGAGATATTTCGAAAGACAAATATGATTTCTGCCCATAAAGAATTTGCAGCTTAGAAAATTCAAATGCATGAATAAATATGCTTTTTAAATAATTATGAAAATTCCAAGCTAATATCCAGTCACATTTTATTCTAGTTCTTTTGGGTTTCAGTTTTATTCAATTTAGAAATGCTTATCACATGTACAGAGCTATACAGGATACTTTATGAAAGAATTATTCACCAATGTCAAATTTTTCATAAAATACAATTATGTAAAATGAAATCACTTTCTGTATTTTTGGTTTAATTCTGTTGCTCTGGTTGTCTTTTATAGCACCAGTATCATACTCTCCTAAATTATTTCAAGTGTAGAATACATTTTATTATCTGGTCTTGTAGTTCTTCATTAATTTTCTTTTACAATATTTGGATTTCACATGAGTTTTTTTTACTTGGATGTCACATGATGTTTTTATGTAAGACATTTCCATCAATTAAAAGAAATGAGATTTTATTGAAATTGCACAAAAATGAGATATTCATTCAAAGATAATTTTGTTCTGGTTACCAATTAAAGTATAACAAAATACCCCAAAACTTAGTGACTTAAAAAGACAAACATTTTATCATATTCTACGATTTAGGGGTGTCAAGAATGTGGACAGGGCTTGGCTGGGAAATTCTGCTCCATATAGATTTGACTAGGGTAACTTGGTGACATTTGACTCTGATTGGGCTGGTCTGAAGCTTCCAAGACAGTTTTATTTATATACCCAATGCCTATTAATACACATACCCATAATTCCAATGTGGATGGCTGCTAAGCTCCTTCTCTAGTTAGTTTCTGGGCCTCTTCATATCATTTCTTTGTCAGGGTTTTCGAACCTCATGAGAGACATATCAGGGTCCAAGGGACCGAGGCTAAAACTTCCAGCTGCTGCTTCTTCTTCTTCTTCTTCTTCTTGTAATACTTATTTATTTATTTTAGAGAAAGTGTGTGAGCAGGGGTAGGGGCAGAGGGAGAGGGAGAGAATCTCAAGTCAACTGCCGGCTGAGCAAGAACCCCCCCACCCCCCACACACACACACAAGACTCCATCCCACACCACAAGATCATGACCTGAGCCATAAATCAATAGTTGGTGGCTGAAAGGACTGAGCCACCCAGGCGCGCCGAAACTTCCAGCTTCTTAAAGTCTGGACTGGCAAGGAGTCACTTTTGCTCTACTCTGTCAGTCAAAGTAGTCACAAGCCAGCCAAGATTCAAGGGGAATAAGGGAGATCCAACTGCCTTGAAAAAAAGTGGCAAAGATGTTGTGACTATCTTTAGTCCACCATGGTTGGCCCACTTTCCACAAATGATTTTCATTCCTCTAATATGTGAAGTACAATTACCGCCTGCCGAGACTTCCAACCTCCTATTTCATTAGAGCGTCACATTAAAATAGTGAAAAAGGGAATTCCCCCTCAAAAATATATGGTACCTAATATAGTATATAAGACAAGGCTGATTTTCAACCACTATATCCTTTTTGGAGTAACAATGCATCTTAAATTACTAAAGTGCTTCCAAAAATGAGCTGAACTATTTCACTATTCCTGCTTGGCAGACCTAGTCCCAGAACTGAGGTATGCAGTCTTGATTTTCACTATGCACATTCCTAGCACTGTTCCCACACCAGAGATCCTATGACACAGAGAAGCTAGGTGTTCCCTAGCCCATATTCAGCTGCTAACTTGTAAATGTGTAACGTGGTGTGGGTGTGTTTTTTCCTGCTCTTTCCTATGGTGTGCTCTGGTCCTATGCCAAGTCTTTCAGCTGAATTTGGCCCCCCTCTTCTGAAACCTTGGCTATGACATGTACAAAATAGCTCCATGCCCCTCCATACTGTGAAAGAATGAAAAATCAGAGGACGGCATATTCTCCACTACTTTTCTACTTGTAAATTATCCCCCCAAAATCTTTATGCCTGTTCTCTGTGGCAGCAGAGGGGGGTCAGTGAGCCACCCTCCCTTATACTATACTATTCAACGAAAAAATAGATTAGCACTATTCAATCATTTTTGCATCCATTTAAAATAATATGGTTCTTTTGAAAATGGAAGATATAGCATGTTCCATGAAAAATTAGAATTTATAGACTTCCACAGAAATAATGCATATGTTCCACCAGTGGTACAAAGACTCAGACTTTGTTAAACTCACTGATCTTTCCATTAAAAATTTAAAAATCCAATAATGCATCTTGTTTACCAAAAAATCCTACCTTAAGTCTGATACTTTTCAGCTAAATCTATTCTGACAGAATCTGCAGAAAATCACAACAAAGAATAAATAATACCACTTTTGAAAATATGCATTTATGATCTGTTCACCTTAACTACAACTTAGTTTTTAACATTTCTACTTTAGTCTGTAAATCTGGAGTTTCTCTAGTCAAAAATTCAAAACCTATGTCCCTGGAAAACGTGTGACATTTTTTAGCAACATGAAGTAGCTTCTGACAGAGCCGTTTACCATCCATCAATTACAACCCACACCACCCATGTCATTATGTGAACTGAGCTGAAAGACCTGACCACCTGCTCATCTGTGCAGAGCGGATCACATCCGTGTCATTTACTGAGCACTTCATTACATTATTCTTCCATTATAACAAACGTGGGACTTTAAAAGTGAACCATCTTTGGAAAAACCCATTTAAAAAAATTTCCAATGCCTGCATCCTACTAGGATTTAGATTTCTAGATAATCAATCGTTTTTATTTTTTTTATTTTTTTATTGTTATGTTAATCCCCATACATTACATCATTAGTTTTAGATGTGGTGTTCCATGATTCATTGTTTGTGCATAACACCCAGCGCTCCATGCAGAACGTGCCCTCCTCAATACCCATCACCAGGCTAACCCATCCACCATGAGAGACGATGGACTCTAATCAATCGTTTTTAAATGTACACTTTTGGTTGTGAAAAAAGGGTCGTGTTCTATTACTCTACCTGACAAGTTATTGGAAAATATGGGGAAAATCATTGATTTCTAAATTCTTATTTTAAAACTATCCTATTAACTGATCTATTCTTTATTATTCTTAAGGGCATTTGAATCCATGTTTTGCCCTTTCTAGATAGAACATCTGATTTTTTTAAAATAAAGAACAATAGGCTTTTTTTTCCCCACTGTAGTTGTATTATTTTATTTCTTATCTTATTACACCGGATGATTTTTCAAGATTATTGCCAAAGCAGAAAAATTTCTTAAAATTAAATGGGAATGATAATAGATACCCTTATGACATATGAAAACTAATTCTTCTGTTCATATTTTATTAACAACTTTTATCAATGTTATATATTTAATTTCTATCAAACTTTTATCATCTACTATATAATTATATTTTTCCCTTTGACCGATGATGAAATGAATTATGTTTATACATTGAAACATTAACAGACAGATCATATTATCCTTTCTGATAATTCATCTATTTGATTATGTATTGCTGCATTTGTTTTGCTAGTTTTGTTTAATATATATATGTTACATATATATGCTTTATATATATGTTTCATGTATATATTTATATATATATATATAAAACTAAGTTGTTCCCTTTACTTTATTTTTATTCTTTTAGAGAGGACAGGTGGAGAGGCAGAGGGAGAGAGAAAGAGAGAATCTTAATGCATGGGGCCTGACATGACCCTGAGATCATGACCTGAACCGAAATCAAGAGTCGGAAGCTTAACTGACTGAGCCACCCAGGCGCCCCTAAGATGTTCCCTTTAATAGTCAAACATGAGATTTGTGGTTAGTATTTTTTTTTTGTACTAGTTTTGTGAAGTTTTGGTAGCAGAGGTTTCCTACTTTTATAAAGTGACTTAGAAATTATGTACTCTACCCCATGTATTAGAACACCTTTAAGTATTTAAAGAATTTAAAATTTAAAGAACTTAAAATTTAAAGAATTTACCCTAAAATTTAAAGAATTTACCCTAAAAATTATTTGACTCTGGTGATTTCTGTTTTATAATTATTAGACAAATTATTTTATTATATGTAGAGCTATACGTCTAGTTTCATTCTCCACTTCTTCTGTAAGACCTACTGATTATTTATATTTTCTAAAAATCTTCCACTTATTCTGATTTTTCAAATGCTTTCTGAAAATATATGTACTAAATAGTTCAATTGTAACTCTATAAAATTTTTATTTTAAATTTGTACTTTTGTTTTATTTCTTTTCCTCAAATTAACTAGGAATTTACATTTTAATGTTGATAAATGAAATTATTTTTAATTCTGCTAACTTATTCATTAATTTTTAATTTTATCACTATTATTTTCTCTTTCCTATTTTTGTTCGATGTTGTTTGTTTTTATACCGTAATTTCTCCTCTGTGAATGCTTAATTTTGTCCCTTGTTTTCATCAGTTGCATCTTTGAGTACAGCTGGTCTCCAACTTATGGTGATTCAACTTATGATTTTTTAATTTTGTTTTAAAGATTTTATTTATTTGACAGAGAGAGACACAGCGAGCGAGAGAAGGAACACAAGCAGGGGGAGCGGGAGAGGGAGAAGCAGACTCCCCATGGAGCAGCGAGCCCGATGCGGGGCTCGATCCCAGGACCCTGCCTCGATCGAAGGCAGACGCTTAATGACTGAGCCACCCAGGTGCCCCTGATTTTTTAAATTTTATAATGGTGTGAAAGCAAAGTGGTTTCAGTGGAAATGGTACTTTAGATTTTGAGTTTTGATCTTTTCCTGGGCTAGTGACAGTGATACGATGCTCTCTCATGATGTGGGGCAGCAGCACCCAGCTGAAGCTACCAGTCAGTCATGCAATCATGAGGGTAAACAGCTAATACACTTGCAATTGTTTGTATCTGTACAATCATCCTGTTTTTCACTTTCAGTATAGTATTCAATAAATTGCGGGAGATATTCAGCACTTTATTATAAAATAGGCCTTATGTTAGATGATCTTGCCCAACTGTAGGTTAATATAAGTGTTCTGAGCACATTTAAGGTCGATGATGCTAAGCTATGATGATAGGTAGGTCAGGTGTATTAAATGCATTTTCAACTTACAATATTTACTGGGATGTAACCCCACCAGGAATTGAGGAAGATCTATGTTTTCTTATACAGTTAAGTATACTGTAGCACCCTTGTTGAATCCATTTACATTTTTTTTAAAGATTTTATTTATTTATTTGAGACAAAGAGAATGAGAGACAGAGAGCATGAGAGGGAGGAGGGTCAGAGGGAGAAGCAGACACCCCGCCAAGCAGGGAGCCCGATGCGGGACTCGATCCCGGGACTCCAGGATCATGACCTGAGCCGAAGGCAGTCTGCTTAACCAACTGAGCCACCCAGGCACCCGAATCCATTTACATTTTTAAATCTCTTTACCATCCTAATACTACCCCGGTCCCTACAAGAAAAGCAAGTTGCCTAGTATTTATTTGTTCAGTTATATATTTTTACTTCAAAACTCTTTAGATTGATCTATTTTTTATATGACAATATGTGGGAATATATTTTTAGTTCAATATATTTCTACCTGATGATTGATTCTCAATTAACTAACACAAAGTAAGTCTTGATTTATAGAAACATCTTAATGCAGAATATTCTAATTTTTTTCCATAGTATCTTTAAATTTTGTTTCTGTTCAGGTTTCTCTTTCTCTTCTCTTCTCCAATAAAATTTCTCATCTCTTACATTTTTCCTACCCAATGGTGTAGACTCAGTTATCTGAAGCTTTATTTTGTCTCTGTCATTATTGATCTGTTTTCTTTTGCCTTTATTCTCAAGGGGACAACTATGAATTCAATTTATTATTTTACTAATTTTTCTCTTGTATCTTTATTCTTCTCCCTCTTCCTTCCAAACACATTTTCCTGAATTTTATTAGTAACAAGAAGCAGATTTCTAACAAAAATTTATCTTCTTTGTGATCTTTCTTCTCTCAAAGCATCTCTTTATCTCTGGATGCTAGTATCATTTCTATTTTATGTTATTTAGTTTTCATATTGTTATTTGAGAGAATAAATATGTGTCTACTTATCCTTGAGTGAAGCTTAAAGAGCAATTTTGAAGACCAGCAGGAGTGTAATGTTTTAGTCTGCACAGGCTTTCATGACAAAAGACCACAGAGTAGTTGGTTTGAACAACAGAAAATTTATTTCTCAAAGTTCTGGAAGCTAGAAGTCTGAGATCAGATGCCAGCATTGTTTGGGTTCTGGTGAGGATCCTCTTCTTGGCTTGCAGATGGTTGTCTTCTCTCTGTGTCCTCATAAAGTAGAGAGAGCAAGCTCCAATTTCTTCCTCTCTTTATAAGGATATTAGTCCCATTATGGGCATCCCATCCTCCCGACCTCTTCTAAACCTAATTACCTCCCAAAGGCCACATCTTCAAATACCATCACACTTGGTGTTAAGAATTCACCATATATATTTGGGGGGCACACCAACATTCAGTCCATAACATTTCATCCCTGAGCCCCCAAATTTGTCCTTCTCACAAACTATGTTCATTCCATCCCCACAACATCAAAAGTCTTAAATCTTTCTAGCATCAACTCTGAAGTCCAAAGTTGAAACGTGAGAGTGATGCCATCAAAATAGTGGCATAGGAATATCTACTAGTCATCTTCCCGTCCCCTCAAAACATGACTTTGAACAATATATGCACATGAATTTACCTTCACAAGAGCCAAAAATTATAGGTGAGGGATCAGAGCACCTGGATAAAGCATAAAAATAAGAAAAAATACATTGAGGAGGATAGGAAAGATAAAGGTACACTACCTCCATTACCCCTCCCTCAAGATGGACAAACTCAGTGTGGAGAGAGACATCTTCCATGAGGGAGGAGAATAAAGTGAGCTCAACCTCACTGCAGACCCCAAAGCCAGCACCAGGCCATCCCAGAGTTGGCCCACCTCAGTGCCAGGCCAACTCTTGTGGGCCTAAGTGACTCCCTACAGGATTCTTCCAGCCCATGGCCTGCTCATCTTGGCACTTGGCATACTTCAGTAGCTCAAGGTGGATCCTGTGGCACCAGGCTTCCCGCAGACTCTAAAGAACCCAGTCTTCTATCTTACCCTGTACCTGAAGACTCCAATGGCCACAGGCACCGCCTATGACACCAGGCTCCCAGCAGGCCCCCAGCTCACTCTGTCAACTACTGGTTCTAGGGGTCCAGGCTGCTTCTGCAACACCAGGCTTCCAGTACGATCACATGAACACAACCACAGGGTACCTCCCCCCTACCCCACCCTTCTCTCCCCAGTGTCTGCCAGCTCTAGGAGTCCCGCCTGGCAGGCACCGCAGGCACCAGGTTTCCCTGGTGGGCCCCTGCAAACCCAGGTTTGAAAATTTTGCATACCTCACAGAATACCATATAACTAAGATTTACCTGAGTTATGGCATGTAAGCCACAGAGCCAGTGCTGAATAAATGTTATTAATTATTATTATCTCAGTATGTCAGTTACATAGTAAATAGTATTCTGAAGGGCAGCATTAATATTAGTAAAATTACTTTGAAGTGAGTTGTCATCAAAGTGGAACTGAATATTTTGCTTATTGGTGACCCAATTCTAGTAATTAACATTAAGTGCGGTTTAGAAGATCAGTGGTAGATTTATATGATACAGCCATAAGGAAGATTTGAAACTCCTAGAGCTTTGTAGTGTAAAAACTCAACAGCTCATTAAAGCACATTAGCAAATCCACATGTTTGTAAGGAGACTATCTGTGATCTGAGGGTCTATTACTCTATCAATGTTTACAACTCTATTTAATGCATCTCTCTAGGCTTTAATTTTATCTTTAAATCTCCTGTACTGGGTACCATATTGGAAGATAAGAGACACTCAATAACTACATTTAGGAAAAAATATATACTTTCGTAAAACTATGGCCTGCTTACGATAAACTCAATTTATTAAGAACAAAACAACACTTAGACTGGGAAAATTTGTGTTCTTAATATTATTTAATTCACATTAATTAAAATAGAGATAAATTTCTCAAACTACCTTTATTGTTGTTGTTTTCTTAACTCAGCCTTTTTTTTTAAGTGTTCTTAGGAGTTTTATGAAGAATAATGAAGTCAGAACAAAATCATGAAAAGAGGACCCTCTAATTTAAATGTTATATTTCACCAAAGTTTTTTTTTATTATTACTTTAAAATTATCTATCAAAAGAAATGTGGAAATGTGTTTAACTATGCGAATTAGGGACAGGATAAATTTTTACATTCCAGCATTACAAAGAAATATGTGTATTAATCAATAAAATACCTTAATTGTATAAAAAATAGCTTGAAAAAATTTAATATAATGCCTGACATATGATGGACATTTGATACTTACTTGGTAAATTAGTTTATTAACACAGTGTTGAGCAAAAAAAACATAATATTTGTTTTAATGAATATATATCATTATAGGTCATTATTATTTTAAAATGTTTAATTCATTAACCCAAGGTTTATTTTGTGCTCCAAGGGCCAGGGCCTACCAAGAAGTGGTAAGGTAAATTAGACTCTTTCTATTTACCAGAAGGTCATACTACAGAGGGAGATAAATTATTGTGGAATGATGAAGTATTGTGATAAGTCTTAAAATGACATCCTGGGGTGAAAAAAAAAGCACAGAACAAGAAACAACTGACTAGACCTGGAAGTCTTAGAGAAGACTTCTCAAAGGCCAGTGATACATGAATAGACTTCAAAGTATAAGTAGGGAGGGGAGTTAAGGATATTTTGGGCAAAAAGCACAATAAAAGAAACTATTTTGCTGGTATGATGGAATATAGCATGTTCAGGGAAAAAAATAGTTTTTACGAAAAATTATTAGGAATGTGGACAAGTGATAGTTCTGGATTGATCATCTGGAGACAGACAACAAAAGACTTTTTGAATTTTAATCTCTAGCTAGCATGAGCTCAACAAACTTTTTTAAAGGGCTGGATAATAAATATTTTAGGCTTTGTGGGACATGTGATCTCATTCACAACTACTCAATTTTACCACTGTAGTGTGAAACAGCCACATGCAATATGTAAATGAATAGATGTGTTTTTGTTGTAATAAAAGTTTATTTACAAAAACAAGAAATGGGCTGTATTTTCCCAAGCCCTGTTTAACATCTGTGTAAAAAAAGTATTATCAAATTTTATTAAGTATTATGTGGAAAACAATTTGCAAACATTCACTCGATCTTTCACTTTACCCCTGTTTTGTGCTGATCTCAGCCTATCCATAACCAGTGTTGTGGATGGACCAGCCCTTGTGGTTCTTATGACTGCAAGATGTCTGCAGCAATAACTATGAGTAAACTGTAGAAACAACAAGATTTTATTAGTTACAAGTTCTAGAGGATACACAATGGGCCACAGTGTGAATTCCCGGCTGGAGAAAGAGAGAAGAAGCACAAACCTGGGGTTCTGCTTTTATTAGGGTATAAGATGGTCGGGGTGAGAGGAGCTCAGTTTTCTCAGGTTCACTATTGGTAAATTGAAAACTTAGAAGTGGGAATTGAAGCCCTGGAAGAGAAAAACAAGGGGACTAAATGGTCAATGATTGGAATCAACCAAGTTCTATAAAACAAAAAAGGTTAGTCAGGGGAGGGAGGAAGAGGGCAGGGAGGCTGGCTCTTTATCTAGTCCTGTGGCTGGCAATGTGTTATTTGATATAGCTGTCTTTGAAGTGGATGCCTCTTTGAAGTGAATGCCTAGGAAATCAAAGCTTATGTCAGGCACTTGCATTACAAAAAAGAAAAACCAACTGTCAGAATTTACACTATAACCCATTAAATAACATTCTTTTCTGCAGGCTTCCATCTCCACAAGCCACGAAATTTATTATCTCAGGAGAGGAAATCATTACCTTCTGTAACAAAAATAGTAAGTAAGCTAAATTTCATTATCATTCTTTTTTATCAAATAATAATTTGAACTGGCAAATTTGATAATAAACTTTTAGATAAGGGAATTCCTGGTCAGGCAGGAAGTAGAAGATAAAAAATTAGCCCCTTTCATTCCTGGAGGATTGTATTAAAAATAAAGAAGGCAGATCTAGGTGCTTAGAACATGTCCATTAGACCTTCAGAAAAAAAGGGATGTTGTATCAGAAACAGGGGTTCTTTCTTCCACAGTGTGGGACTTCAGGGGGAGATCATCTTCTTGTCTATTCCCCCACACCAGCTCAGAAGATGGCTTCATCACAGTATGGGGGCACACACATCATGATTGATTAGAATCCAGTTTTGACTTTCCTTGCCTGAGTTCCCAGGTGGACTGGATAGTCTGTGGAACCTCTTGGTGCTCCACTGAGAAAACTGAGAAGGTAGTTGATATCAAGACCAGTAGCCTACCTGGAGCCTGCTATTTCAAAGGGCAAGTTTACCCCAAAGTCAAGACTGCTTGGCAAGCAGATTATTCTGGGATTCAGAAGAAGAACATGGCAGACTCCCTAAGACATCTACATGTGTCAACTAAGGTAGAGTTGAGTCCATCAGGAGGCAGCAGCAGTAACTGCATAACCTGTGAAAGAAAACATACAAGAGTTATTAGACTCACAATAGCAGAGTCCACTAAGTCAGCTAAACCATACCTCTTCCATATTCTGACACACCTATTCGTGACAGGGTAAAAGGAAAGATGGAAAGGTGTTCATGACTCAAATTTAAGAGACGAATCACTTTTTCCCTAAGAAGAATGAGCATGTAAAATAGACTACTTAAGTTATTACAAAACTGAATTTTCAAAACTGAATTAAAAACTAGGTATTTTTTTTCTTATTACATATTAGGTAGAAAGACTTACAAGATTGAATCAGTTATAGATCAAGTACAAAAGCTCAATTTTCTTTGTGCCTGTGAGTATTTTCAGTATTGTGTAGTTGATTATACAATTCTGACTTTTAGAAAACTAAACCTGAATGAAAGAGAAACAAAAAGCAGGAGGAAAAAAAACAGAATGGAAAATCTCTAAGGCAGGTAGAACACTTAGGAAATTTGGTACATTGTGATGAGAATCTGAACTAAAAAAAAAAATCCAGGAAAAATAATGAAAATAGATGGATTGAAAATGGATTCTAATATTTTAACTCTTTTTTTAATTATATGGCTTTGTAATTTAATATAAAATCATAAAAATAGTGACTATGTGATTAATGAAATATTTTATCTAACCTCATGTTAATTTTTTAAAGGTTTTATTTATTTATTTGTCAGAGAGAGAGAGAGAAGCAGGGGGAGCGGCAGACAGAGGGAGAAGCAGGCTCCCCACTGGGCAAGGAGCCCCATGTGGGACTCAATCCCAGGACCCTGGAATCATAACCTGAGCTGAAGGCAGACGCTTAACCGACTTGAGCACCCAGGCATCCCTAACCGCATGTTAATTCTTTAAAAGACAAATGCATCATGTGATTTTCTTCCAAGTTTATGTTTCTTATTTTGCTTTATTCTTGGCTGCATGTTCTAAAATCTAAATTGAAGTCAACGTCTAGACAATGTCTAGATGGCAAACCTAAGCTCTATCCCAAAATCTATTTAGATGATAAAATAATAGTACATATTGATGGATTGATTGTAGGACAAGTAGTAGAGATTTAGGGAAAGAAAGCAGCTGAGGATGACTCCAGTATTTTTTACTTATAAAATTAAGTAAATGATGACATCATTAACCAAGACAGTACAGAAAGAGTAAGACTTAAAGTACAAGCTACTTAATTTAGGTTGAGTCATGTCAATTTCAATTCATCTATGAGATACACTGAAGATAATGGATCTCAGAACAGAGGAAGAACATAGATATGGCAATCATCCATAGACTGGAAATCACAAGACTGGATGATTCTAAAGATGATTCCACTCAGGAACAGCATCTGGAACAAGGGATTGGCCAATGTTTAACAGACACACCAAAATTTATTGTGTGGAAGGAGAGAGATCTGTTAAGAACCCTAAGAGAAGTAGTTATATTCATGATAAAAGAACATAGAAGGATAAGTTCCTACGATGCTAGGGAGAGGAGAGTTTCACAAATACAGTGGGTATACCCATAGCAATGTCAAAAGCTAACAGGAGCACATTAAATGAAAACTTAAGATAAGCCTTTGCGTGGGGGACTTCAGCAGAGATAGAATTCTGGATTGGCAGTCAAAAGCTGTGGTCGAGATGTGAATTGATTTGAGGAAATGGAAACTTTTTGTTCTTGTTTTTGTTATTTTCAGAGTTTGGAAGTGAAGAGAAACCAAAAGAGAAAATAATAGGTAAGGAGGGAGGCTGAGGCAAGAGGAATGTAAAGAAAATTTCAGAAACAGATACATTTGATCTCAGGGCACTGAAGGAAGTTAAAGCTTTGAGCACTGTATTTGCTCTGTTTATTTGCTCAATGCCAAGGTGAGTAAGGAAAATGTGCAGAGTAAAAATTTAGAATAGTTGCTGTAGGAAATACAGAAAAGGCTATGGATGAGTACATATGTTGGCAGGATGGCGCTGGTATTGTAGGTGATATTTTGAAACCATCAAGTTATAATTATTCCATTCTGAGTTATCAGTTAATTATCCCCTCAGCAGGCTAAAAAAAAAGGAAAATTCCATTTTAAGAAACCAAAGTGAGAAAAAATTTTATGAAATTTTTCTTGAGTTAACCGCATTTCCTTGTAAACACTTAGAAAAGAAATCTTTTTTTTTTTTTTTAAGGATCTAGAGCAAAGAATAAGAATTATATCAAGGACCTGATAAGCTTCAGTAAAATTAGTATAAATTCAGCTGTATTATTTAGCAAAATTTAAATTAGTTCAAAGCTTCTTAGAATTAAAAACCATTTTTAATCAAGTGTGTCTTATAAAACTGGAAGGGGTGTATTTACCACCTGCAGAGGTAGTTCTGTTAAAATAGCTCTCTTGATAAAGAAAAGGAGACTTTAGTTAAGGAATACTTGAAATCAAAATCGAATGATATTCAACAATAGCTACAATATTATTCTTCACTTTATTTGTGTTATGGAATATTGGCACAGTATAGTTTTTTAAAGTTGGATTGGCATGAGAAGATTTAGGTTCAAATCATGGTTCAGCTCCAACTGTACTTTTTTTTTTATTTGCAGCTACTACGCTACTTCAGTGGTTAAAATCAATTGTTTATGTGGTTCTGTCTGCATCAGACCATATTGAGACGGTGGATTTCATTTTGTTTTGTTTTTTGTTCTTTATCTCTATTTGAATAAATTGCAGTATGAAAGAATAAGTAAGTAAAGTGTTTGAAGTCTAGCTGGTGCTAAATAAATGACACATTATTATTATTTTTGTACACATTTTCTATCAACTTCTAAGGCATCTTTATACACTATAGTCTTTATCTTTCATGCTTTAAATTTAGGGAGAGTTTTCTTCCCACAATAAAAAAGTAATTAATCACCCCCTTTGCAACCCTAAACTGACTAATGAAATAGTCCACACACAGTATTTTTATGATCCATTCAACTGATCAGCTAATGTGAAAATGTATGAATTTCCTCTTGTGAAAACCGTGACTTCCATTTTGCAGCTAGGAAGTTAAGAGAATCACGTGATTTAACAAGGAGAGTGGTGCCACAGCAAAAAGTAATGGCATTACAGAAACTTCCTATCTTTAGAAAATACTTCAAAGACTTTCCAAACTACACACAAGCTTTTCTTTCCTCAAAACAAATGAACAAAAATTAAACGAAAAAGCAAACCATCCAAACTTTTACTTTTCACATAGAGTTGGTATACCTAATGAGGAATTTATTATTATTATAGTGTATGTGAGGCTCTTTTTCTAAAATAAGCTTAATTTTTCTTTTTGACAGGAAAGTATATTCACTATTTTTAACTTGATTTTCTTAGATGCAAGCACAATAAGATGCCAACATACGAAACTCTGTACATTATATTAAAACATAAAATACCCAACACACACACGCCACTTTAGAGTCGTACTTATTAAGTTTCATTTTTGGAACAAGATATAGTTGAAAGCTCCGGTAAAGGCATATTGCAATTACAGTTTATGTTCAAACCACAACAGGGGAATTCTAATTCTCTGTATAAATGGTTATATGGCTGGTAGTACAGATGTTACCCTCTAGTGAGTGCTTCTCCCAGGGAATCTCCTACCTCTCCCAAAGGAAACAACAGCAAAAACAACACAAACTAGCTAGGGACTGCCTGGAAAACAACGTAATCTCATTTACTTGTGAATGGAATAGTGCCCCATGGTAGACTGTTTGTTGCTGAAATGTTAGGAAGCTACGTCACTACCACTATTGTAAAGTGGATGTCGCAATTCAGAACAAAACTTCACTGCTGATTCTGCATTGTTTTTTTGTTTTGTTTTATTTTGTTTTGTTTTTGCGGAATGGCTAGTATAAACACCATGTAAGCCTTGCAGGATGTGAGGAGACAAAGTATTAATCAACCACCAGGGAGCTCACCCCATATTAGACCCCCTGAGGATTCTGAAAGTATTTGCAGCAGAGCAATTAGAATGCCTCTGGCAGTCAAAGGGTTTTGGTATGTTAAACTCAACTTTATTGAGTGAGGAGAGGGATGCTCCGGAATGCTTAATGTGGCAATATGTAGCTGCTAAAAAGGTGTAGATTCTGTTGTTTATTCCTACATTTATTTTACCGGACAGAATCCTACTTATATCCTAGAGTTTTAAAGTCATGAAATGCAAGGAGCGTCTGGTTTTTGGCAGTTAAACAGACTGCATATTTACGAATAGAGCCGAAAATAAAAGACAACCAAAAGATGTCACAGTTCTCAGATGATTTTGTGGTAAATCAGCTTTGAACGTGGTCTAATGTGTAGGTGACCATAACAATGATTAGATTCATTTTTCCTTCTATCATCTAACCATTTTTTGATTTCTTGAAACAATTTATCCCATTTAATATTTACTATTTCCATTACTACAATTAATCCCTCAACTACAGATACATCTTTTTTTCAGAAATCACAGATTATCAGTTGACAACTGAAAGAGAATGAGAACTGCCTGATCTTGGATATTTGCACTGAATTTGGAGAGTTAAAGGTAATTGAGATAATTTACCTAAGAAGTCAGGAATATAATTAATTAATTAATAAACCAACAGCATTCTCTACCAACTTTTTCATGTGCATGGCTTTCATTACATCATGTTAGCCTAATTTAGGGTGTGGGGATGGGGTGAAGGAAAGGAATGAGAGTTAAAGGGAGAGTAGGAAGAGAGCATGTTAGTCATTTATAGAGAAAGAAATCACAATGGAACCAAAATGCACCAGCAATTTAGCTCTTCCCATGTATAAATAGCATGTGAGCCTTGCAGTATTTTAGTAGACAAAATCTTTCAATATCAATATGTTGAAAAATATCAGAATATTATAGTTATACATAAAATATTTGACAAATAGAGGCACCTGGGTTGCTTAGTCAGTTAAAAGTCTGCCTTCAGCTGGGGTCATGATCTTGGGATCCTGGGATCAAACCCTGCGTGGGGGCTCCCTCCTCAGTGGGGAGCCTGCTTCTCCCTCTGTCCCTGCCCCCCTTGTGTGTGTGCTCTCTCTCAAATAAACAAATAAACAAAATCCTCAAAAATAAAAGGAACATATGATAAAGAAAATAAATATTTACTACATGATGTTGTGTCTGAATATAGGAAAAAAACACAAGTAAAATTCAGGGGGTCTAAATATGAACATTCAGAAGGCATACAACTTGGGGCACCTGGGTGACTCAGTTGGCTAAGTGTCTGACTCTTGATTTCGGTCAGGTCATGATCTCAGGGTCGTGAGATCGAGCCCTGCATGGGGCTCCATTCTAGGCATGAAGCCTGCTTAAGATTCTCTTTCACTCTCCCTCTGCCCCTCCTGTCCACATGCTCTCTCTCTTGGAAAAAAAAAAAAAAAAAGAAGAAGAAGAAGAAGAAGAAAAAGAAGGCATACAACTCTTTTAATTAATACCTGCTTCAATTAAAATAATGGTAGAAAATTGTACAGAAGGATATGAAGAGATTTTGTTATGTTTATATTATGTATAAATACTGCATTCAACTCTGTAGCTGTAGCTCTGTTATTAATATTTTACAGGTCAATTTTCAGTTATAAGATACATACAAAGAATTTGCAGCATTGCATTTTTATAAGTTACTGCAGAGCCAGGTGGTATGATTGGTTCCAAAGGAAAGATTTATTTGGCCCAAGTGATAAACTGCTCATGCTATATCTTTATATTAAAAGTTACCACTGAATAAAAGCAGAATAAAATTTTTGAAAACTCAATCTTAAACATACCCAAGTCAAACATATATAGTATTTTTAACTCCATATTTTTCTTCTTTTGTATTTTTATAGTCTATAATTTGGTTCTAAACATTTAGATATTCTCTTATTTTTGTCTTCATGATCATTGAAACCCACTGGTAGGTGTGTGGTTTTGTTACAAGACCACCTGGATTCACAGCGTGGCTGCTCCTGGGTAATGTACGGAATTGTTGAATCACTACATTGCACACTTGAAACTAATATAGCACTGTAAAAATAAAATAAAATAAAAAAATTAAAAAAATGTGGCTGCTCATTACCAACTGTATAGTCTTATGCTTGTTAGTTTCTCTCTGCCTCAGTTTCCTCATTTGTGACCTGGTGATGGTAAGAGCCTCAAATTCATAGGTTTGTTGTTAAATTGTATGAGTTAAGAATGTATCAAGTTTATGGAATAATATCTAACCTATTATAACCACTAAGTAAACATTATCTATTTATTCGATCAAAGAGTTGGTTTTTAGCCATGGTAATAGATTATTCAGTTTATTCATTAATTTTTTCCTATTTCAGAAGTCAAGTAAATTTTACTTGTTCTCTTTGCTCTGTACTTTGTTACAGCTAGGTCTATTTTTCAATGTAGGTTTTAGCCTATACAATCTCTCCATAGAACTTTATTAAAAAGTAGTGTTATGATTGTTATTTCCAAGTTTTCTTCCTGAATAATGTGGTATCAGTGTGGCTTTTTCATGTCTGTGTGATTCTATACGTGTCGGATAATCTTGTATTTTTATTTCATTTTTTTAAAATTTTTTTATCTGTTTTTCTTTTTTTTAAAAGATTTTATTTATTTATTTGACAGAGAGAGAGAGCACAAGCAGGGGAAGCGGCAGGCAGAGGGAAAAGCGGGTTTCCCACTGAGCAGGGAGCCCGATGTGGGGCTCTATCGCAGAACCCTGAGATCATGACCTGAGCACAAGGCAGACGTTCAACCGACTGAGCCACCCAGGCACCCCTTATCTCATTTTTTAAAAGATTTATTTGCTTATTTTAGAGAGAGAGAGCGTGCACACAGGACAGGGGGTGGGCAGAGGGAGAGGGAGAAGCAGATTCCTCATTGAGTGCGGAGCCCCATGTGGGCGTCGATCCCAGAATCCTGAGATCATGACCTGAGCTGAAATCAAGAGTCGGATGCTTAGCAGACTGAGGCACCCAGGTGCCCCTTTTTGTTTCATTTTTATGAAAAAGACCATGTTGTTTAATATAAGCAGTTGATACAGCCTTCTTTTTCAGTTCTATAGGTCTCTTTCCACAGGAGATGGCTTCCTTATTAAGGAAGGCTGATGAGGGGCTCCACACAGGGGGATACCTGTGAGACAGGATGCTTGCCTGCAAAATGTCTCAACATAGCACCACTCACAAGGTAGGGAACACTTTACTCTTTGACTGCAATAGTTCAGTAAATTTAATAAAAATAGGCAAAGATGGTTTTGCAATGTTTTTAAATTTTTCCCTTCAGAAGTTATTTCTTTTCCTCAGGCCCTGACACTAACATTTGGAACTTCCTGTGGCATATCTGTCACTTAATTTAAAGAGTGTATCTCAGTTTTAAATCAGGCCACAACAGTTGCTGCCTGTGCTTTCTATGTAGGACACAGGGATGGGAGGAGGAAAGCTCAGCCTGGCTCAGATGTTTTAATTAAAGTTCTGTAATAAATTACCTAGCCAATTTCTTCTTCTCATCTCCTGCTCTTTGGATTTATTGACCCTGAATTTAGAGCTTGTCTGGGGTTGCTTGGGAAGGAAACTTTATCTCTGGTATTTGCAGGTGCTGTTTGCTTTTCTGTTTCATTTTTCTAAATCCAAATCCAATTTATTTTTTTTATATGTTCAAGGAACTATCCGATCAACTGCCATATGCCCTTTTCTCTTTAGCATGTTATGGTTGCACTGTATTTTCTTTTAATATAAACCTCATTACCTAAGGATAATCAGCTCTAGAAAAAAAAAAGTCACTCAAAGTAAATCCACTTAAAGCAAGGACCAAATTTTATATGAAGAAACCACAAAATAAAGTTTGAGAGATTAACTTAAAAGTAAAAAAAATAAATCTTGTCAAGATCCTTTATAAAACTTTCTTCATCGGTGGTTAATTATTTTAATACCAACATGCTTTGTATTACTTTGCATTTGATTCCAGCAGTTGCGGTTCTCTAGCTTCCATTGTTTCATGAAATCCTGCATTTTTCTTCAGAATTTCAATTTTTACTATTAAAAATACACAGATTGGTTTGCATTGTATTGTGGAATGTTCGAAATATAGGATTGTGGAGGAGAGAATAGCTGACAAAATTTTGATGCAATAAACCAAAGAACAGCCCATATTAAATGTAAAGAAATATTTGGAGTCATATACTGTAAGCAGTTTTTTTGTTATGAAATTTTGCTTCCACATGCAGCCTCCCGGGGGCTCCACCAGTGAAAACTCTGAGAAGAACACCTATTTATATATTTCATCAATTCAATAGAATGAAAGAGCTTTTAAACATTTTTTTTGTACACTTTATTTTTAGTTTTGAAATTTTGGGTGACATTTTCCTGTTTTCTAGATCACAATCTCTTTTCTGTGTTCCATAAAAATCAATGATCTCAAATAGTTATCAGTTAAGTAGTTAATTATTTAAATCTTGTTGAATATTTTTCTTACAATCCTTTTTATAATACTAATTTCAAATTAAACAAATGATAAGTTTTCAGTATAAGAATTCAGAGATAAACTCTTTACAGTGGTTCCTAATTTTAACACATTAATTAAGCATCAATGTTCACTATTTACAATTTCTGTATATGTCTTATATATACACATATTCTTTAATGCAATTTCAATTCTTAATTGAAAGCACTCTTACTTTCAGGAAGATACACACTAAGATGTTGTTTTATTGAAAAGATTTCCCATACGTTTGCTCATCATAAGCTTTCTCTCTCTCTTTTTTTTATTAAAGATCTATTTATTGGGACACCTGGGTGACTCAGTTGGTTAAGCAGCCTCTTGATTTTGGCTGAGGTCATGAACTCAGGGTCCTGGGATCCAGCCCCGCATAGGGTTCCCTGTTCACCAGGGAGTCTGCTTCTCCCTCTCTCTCTGCCTCTCCCCTCTGCTTCTGCACTTGCACCCTCTCTCTGTGTGTGTCTCTCTCTCTCTGGAATTATTTGTTTCTTTGTTTATTTCAGAGAGAGAGAACATGAGTGGGAGGGTCAGAAGGAGAGGCAGAGAGAGTCTTAAGCAGACTCCTGGAGAGCATGGAGCCCATCTCAGGGCTCTGCCTCACAACCCTGAGATCATCACCTTAGCTGAAACCAAGAGTCAAGACAATTAATTGCGCTACCCAAGCACCCCTTTCATAAGCTCTTTTTGATAAGACAATGCCTGAATGATTGTTGCTTTCTTTGGAAAAGTCTTTCCAAAAGACTTTCTAATTCTTGCCCACCAACAATTCACAAGAGGTCCGATACTTTATTAGTCTGTTACTTTCTATTTGCCAAATTCTTGGACAGTTTTAGGAGGCCCAGGATATAACAACATACCATCTCTTTTTGTGAAAATCTTTTTAGGTTTTACTCGATTAAAGTACATCTTGTCCCGATCAACAGGTATTCTCTGGTTACATATTTGCAAGAGTGCGGTAAGGATCTTGGCTTAGCTACTTGGTTTTCATAACCTACTCTTACACAGATGAATTTGTTCTATATTTTATCCAGAGTCTTTCCTTAGCATAAGCCCATAATCAAGTGGTAACAAAGATTGTTTTCTCATGGTGTGAATCACAGTAAAATTTCTCTGCTACTTATAATATTTGTAAAAATCAGCAACTCACTTGTTAATCATGAAAGAAGCCTGCCTGTTAATAAAATATGTTAACAGTTTCAGTGATTATTACCAAAGACTGACTAAAGCTAAAATAATTTTTACAAGTTTGAATCTTCAAACTTATTTATCTATTTAATATTATTTCTAAGTCGAAGCTATGATATGCATATGTGAATATGGAGTATAAATGTTAATTCTCCTCATTTTCTACAAAATTCCAATTTGATTATCTTCATTCTTTCAGCAGAGAAGAAACAACCAAAGTAATAGTCTTTTCATTAACTAGGATGAGAGAATGATTGATTGATTGCTTAATATTTAAACTGTTCTTCCATGTGCATTGAATTAACTCCTCTGTTGATAGGGTAGCTGTCATGCATAATGCTTAGACAGCTTAAATAACGAATTATTTCATTAAAAGAACTGCAGTATCATCATTGTTATTTGTTATTCATACAAATTATGCTAATGATTGCCATGTCATATTTTAAGAAGCTTAAATGAAGTCCCTTAAAATTAAGCAATAATTTTAGGACAATAAAGTAATATACTAGGACATCCCACTTTCAAATAGGGGTTATATGAGCCATGATTTTAAAAAATGGCTTTTACTGATCACTGTATATCTCATTTTTTTATGTATCCTGGAGATTATATATACATAAATATATAAATAAGTAAAATATTTATATAAATAAACAAATTTACTTATGTATCCTGGATGTATTCATATTTATTTGATGCCATATGTTTATGACGATTTGTAAATGATAAGCTTTGCATACCTTTTCTTTCTTAATTTATAGGCTCACATATTACGCTCAACAATTATTAAACATTTCCTCCTCAGTCTGTTGTTAACTAGCTGCACAAAGTGATATTCAGACTTGGTATCTGGACAAGCTGAAACCAGTTGCATAGCTCTTCTCTTGTATTTATTGTGTGCTAAGATAAGTGAAATTTCATATTCCCAAAATTTCAAATGTCCAACAGAGTATTCTGCTAGAGGGAACAAAACACAGTAATAAGCACTATCAGAAAAGGATAGGATAATTTATTTCAATTTTTATTGAGGGGATGCTACTTGGAAAACATTGTACTAGATACTGTGGGCTACACAGAAATGGGTAAACCATTTTTCTCCTCTAGGTCTTTATAATTTTCAAAAGGAGAATGATACAGCAATTAAACAGAATTGACAGTACAAAACAGAATAAAGTATGTGTCATAAGAAATTATAAATAAATTGCTGTAATGGTCTAAAAAAGGAGAAATCACATCCAATTGCAAGGACTCAAAAGAGGATTTACATAGATGTGGGCTTCTTAAGTGGGCCTTAAAGGATATTAAGGGATGACTTTATGGGATATAAAGAATTAAAATGATTTCAACAGGTAGAGGTGAGGTGCTAAAGGCATTCTAATTAAAAGGAAAATAGGAAAACAGAATGCTTACTTAAGGAATAGCAAATAGTTCAGAGTCAGAAATGCATGTAGGCACAATATGTATTATCTGATCACTGTTTTATTTCACCATCTGATTCTTTATTACCTTGAGAGAAGCAAAATTCCATCTGAGAAGTAAAACCTATGGAAGATGGGCCAGATATATAATCCTTCCTCAATTCTATGACTACAGTCCTCTAGGGCTTGGGGGGGGGGGGGGGGGGTAAAGGAAAAACCTCTTTAATGATGCCAACCCTAAATTCAAGGTCTACATCCCTGAAGTAACTATATGAATACTTAGTATTCTGGTAAGTTTTCATGCTCAATAGTAATGTGATAATAGCAATTTATCCACACTTCTGTGTCACAAATTCTCCAGAAAATAAACAATAAAGTATATAAATGGAAGAGTAGCAACTACTTGCCCACTACAGTTGACTCTTGAACCTCATGGGTTGGAATTGAAAGGGTCCACTCTTGAACAACATGGGTTGGAATTGCATGGGTCCACTTATATGCAGAATTTTTATAAAAATATAACATTACAGTAAATACTGTAAATGCATTTTCACTTCCTTATCATTTTCTTAATAATATTTTTTTCCTCTGGCTTTATTGTAAGAATAAAGTATGATTCATACAAAATATATGTTAATTGATTGTTTATGTTTTCAGTAAGGCTTCCAGTCAACAGGTTATTAGTAGTTAGATTTGGGGGTAGTCAAAAGTTATATGTGAATTTTTTATCACGTGGGGGTAAGCACCCATAACCCCCTTGTCATTCAAGGGTCAATTGTACTTTTTAGAAACTTCCATGAGTATCTACTAGATACAGTGAATGAGGGACATGATTAGGGGAGCGGAGCAATCCTTGCCTATACCACTCTCTCACCCTAATAGGGAAAGGACCTTGTCTGGTAATTAAGGGAGGAGACTTAGAACCCTACTATTATTCCCCACCCTGATAAAGTAATGGCAAAGTTAAGTGCAGGGTTATTCAGAGATCCCTAAAGTATTCAAATCCTGAAGCTCTGTTATTTCTGCAGGTTCTACAAATTTGGCCACATCAAAGAGACTTCAAGTGGCCCCTGTGTTTGCCCCTTGCCTGCAGTCATATCCAGGAAGGACAATGGCAAGCATAGTGAGTGGAGGGAGAAAGCTTTTCTTGCTATTACTAACCATTGCATTTGTCCACTACTCACTACTTAAAGACCACTGAGTTTTCAAAGGGTCTTGATTTAAGTGACTTGCTCTGAAAGCTGAGACAAATGTATTTGAATCAAAATTAAATGTTACTTAAATATGAACTAATTCCTTGCTAAGCTAATGTTTATATTACATGGGGGAAGAGTTCCATTGAAGAATTTATACTCATTTGTAAAATTAATAAATATAATTCACCAATAACAAGGAGGAAAAAATCATTCTGTTTTCAAGTCTTGGATTTGCCACTTACTAATTACTAACCAGAAATTTATAATTTTATACCAGTTATTTGATTTCAGCTAACCTGTAAATTTGATATCAGCTGTGTGGGATCTGGCTTCCTTTTTATACACTGGGTAACAAAAATTGCTACTTACCTATTGTTAACATCCACATTTTACAGATGAGGAATCCAAGCCACAGAGAGGTTAAGTAACTTATCCAAGATCACATAGTTCATAAGTGGTAAACCATGTTTTGACTGAAGTAGTATCTCCCACAATCCATGCTCACACCCTTATGCCAAGAGGAGAGGTCAGTAAAGGAAACAGTGAAGGAGCATCATCAGAGCAGACAGTAAGTTGGAATATTTAAAATTTCTAAACTCACTTTCAGAGCTTAAAATTTACATTACCGAACTATTTATGAATGGGGCAATAAACATGAATTAGTCAGTTATTACCATAATAAGGTTATGGAAGTGATTTTATTTTATTTATTTTTTTTAAGATTTTATTTATTTATTTGAGACAGAGAGAATGAGAGAGACAGAGAGCACATGAGGGGGGGGGAGGGTCAGAGGGAGAAGCAGGCTCCCGGCCGAGCAGGGAGCCCGATGCGGGACTCGATCCAGGGACTCCAGGATCATGACCTGAGCTGAAGGCAGTCGCTTAACCAACTGAGCCACCCAGGCGCCCCTGGAAGTGATTTTAAAGAAAAGATTAATATATGTACCATGGTGCTGTATCACTAAAAGACACAATGGAAACTATGAAATCATACAACTGAAGGATCATGAAGCAAAGATTTTAGTTTTTCTCTTTGTTCCTCAGTGACAACCTCCTTAGATTGGAAGGAACTAGAATAAGTCATGTGGACCAACCACAGCTAGAATGGTTCTACGTATACCTTGTAAGGTAACAATTCTGGGACAACCATTTGAGTAGTGGTTCTTTCAGTTAGATGAGTCAACATCTTCTGAGTAATGTGTTTGAATGTCTGTCATGGTAAAGAGTGTCAAGACATTGTTCTTAAATTATAGCTTATTGTGCACATTTTCAGATAATTAATGTTCAGAACATTATGATTTAATGGATTATTTCTGAAAATAGCATATTTTAATGTATAACATAATCCTACACTTACTTGAAGTCACAGAACACTGAAAAATCATGTTGCTGACTTTTTTAAATAGTTTTGAGAACAGTTAGTTTGAAAAGAAAAAAAAACTAGGACTTGGAGTAAAAGAATATTTTATACAGGACATTTTTGATCCATTAGTATTCTAGTTCTTGTTCCTACTATTCTTAGATGTCATGACCTTTTTATTTCCTATTCACCACATGCATTGTATTTAATATAATATATGATGACTTAATTTGAATTCATTAAACCATACAATTAGCTGCATATATTAATATTTTTTGCTTGCCTTTTTCCCCAAAATGATTCTCAGAGATTTACACATTAAAAGCAAATGAAATGTCCTTAACGAAGGTTCAATAACTGGGCCTTAGTAAATATTATAAAAACAATAGCTTCTTCATCAGTATGGGGAACCAGTTTCAAAAGCCTGGAGAATATGAATTAAATGTTCTCTGGGAGAAATGGAAAAGGTTAAAATTCATCATTTTAACTGATAGGCTTTCTATGGGAAAATAAGCAATGCAAAGAATACCAAACATAGTTTTAATTTTATAGTCTTCCCAAATACATTTTCTAGGGGAAAAATAATTTATTACTTTAATTGTAAATAAGCTTTTATGATAATTATTGATTTTATATTTAATTGTTCTAATAAGATATATTTTTGAGTTTAAAAACATTGAATGAAAAAATTTCTTCTTTCTTTCTTCTTTTAAATTCTATGGGAAAATAAGCAATGCAAAGAATACCAAACATAGTTTTAACCATGAATTGTAATTTTAACTCCTTCATGTTTGATGTGCTAAATCTCATGGTTTAAATTTGAGCCTTTTATGGGTACAAGGAACAGAATTAACTTCAATTGTAAATTTAAAACATCAATGTCTTCTTAGGAGTATGAATCAGGTTTTTGTAAAAAAAGAAACTTCCGTAATTCTTACCTTTTAGCTTTTGTTCATTTGTTGGGGGATAAAGTAAGAAAAAGTTTAAGGTGATTAGCATTCTTCTGGTTTCATTAAGAAAAAAAAGAGAATTAGTAGTAGTAAACTATGACACCAAGATGAAGTTTTTTAAGGCTCCAAACTTGGTCTGATTAATGCCATGCCAAAGATCGTTCCTGTCATAGAGCAACTCTGGTATTATTCATTCCCTTTACTTAGAACAGAAATGAAAGAGACTAAGACTAAATATCAAACTACAGATTATCTATAGACAACAGGAGTCAGAGAACTGGTATTTTTTTTTAAAGATTATTTATTTATTTGACAGATAGAGACATAGTGAGAGAGGAAACACAAGCAGGGGGAGCGGGAATGGGAGAAGCAGGCTTCCCGCCAAGCAGTGAGCCCGATGTGGGGCTTGATCCCAGGACCCTGGGACCATGACCTGAGCCGAAGGCAGACGCTTAATGACTGACCCACCCAGGCACCCTGGTATTGTTGCATAGACATTTTTGTTGAGTTTGCTACTCTCGTCTCCTAGCTTCTTAATCTAGAGGACAAAGGGCCCTTGGGGAGGCCTACAAACTGTGTTTCTAGCATTAAGGAAGAGGACAAATTTCCTGAAAATAGTTATTGAAGGGGATGTGACCTTAAGGGATATTGATATAAAAGCTTTGGTTTTGTTTAAACAAAGGGGAACTTGCACAAATGATGAGACCCGGGAGAGTCTAGGCAGCAGGCTGGAAGTGAGACCCCAAGGATCGAGAATTCCATTCATATCAGGGTCTATATTGAACCAAATTGAGTTGTGGGATTTTTTTTGTTAAAGGTTAAAGAACTGGAGGCTTGGTTTTTCCAAAAGCATTTTTGTTTACATGAGTGAGAGAGAGAAAGAAAGATTTGAAAGAGTACATACTTGATTGTAGTACTAGACCAAAAGCCAAAATGGAGCCGAAGGGCTAAGGTTGGCCAAGAAGTACTGAGACAAAGTACTTTTTTTTCTTTTTGTATCAATAAGCAGCTTTTTATTGAAGGACTGAAAGAATTAAATAGAAGGCACAGTAGCACTGTAAAGCTTTTTCAGATCATAGTAATCTTTTTGTATGTATATGTGGAACCCAGACTTTCTTTTTTTGTTAAAAATGTCTGCTGAACAATCAGAAAATTTACACTGGACAGAATGTGATTAAATACACACATAAATACTCAGATGAAAAATCCTTGGTCTGTGCTTGTGGAACTTCAATGTAAAAACACATTTCCAATGACTATTTTGACTCATGTTTTCTCTTCTTGCCAAACATCTAGTTTTCCATAGTTTCCATGATAGCTCCGCATTTAAGAAAAATGGAATTTCCTTATTAAAATACCAAATAGAGCATTTAAGTCTTTTTGTAATCTTAGTTTTTAATCTTAGATTTGTTTTCCAAGTATGACCATGATTTAAATATTAACCAGGTCATTACTAACTGTGTCATCTTGGAAAGTTTTCTAACCTCTCTGAATTTTTCACTTGTAAAATGGGGATAATCATGCATTGAAATGTTGGGAGGATTCAATGATATGACACATGCACATTTCTGGTAGTCAGCAGTAATACATATTTATTATCATTAATTGTAAAGTTCTGTCTAGTTTCTTAATTTTACACTTCTTTAATTCTTCAGCTTGCTAGGAAAACCCGAGGCATAAAGTTGGTTTTAATAATATTTTGGGCATACCATAATGGCATAGCCCATTTTCCTAGTTATCTTGGACAATTTGGCATTGTAGCTGTCTTTTACTGTGGTGCCCGTTTGTTTTATCCTAGTGCTGGAGAAGTGAGGGGTGAGGTCAATAAAGTCTCCTCAACACCCCAAAGCTATTCACTCTAATGAGCAATTAATTTCCACTCTTGGATGTTTTCATAGTAAGTCTCCATTGGACATGAAAAGAGCATAAATTTTTTTTTAAAGATTTTATTTATTTATTTGAGAAAGAGAGAATGAGAGACAGAGAGCATGAGAGGGAGGAGGGTCAGAGGGAGAAGCAGACTCCCTGCCAAGCAGGGAGCCCGATGTGGGACTCGATCCCGGGACTCCAGGATCATGACCTGAGCTGAAGGCAGTTGCTTAACCAACTGAGCCACCCAGGCGCCCCGAAAAGAGCATAAATTTAAACTTGAAATGTTAGCTAATAAGTCTAAATAAATATGTATCCATAGACAACATAGAGTATCTTCTTTTACAAATTTTTTTTATAATTTTTATTTTAATGGAGACTGAAATGGCCTCAGTTATTGATATTATTAAAGTAGTTTTTACTGTTGTGAGAGATTATTATCTTTAAGATTCTTTAATACAATTATATAAAACACAATTTAGCTGACTAACTTTTACACATGGTCTAATAAAGGCTAAATTAATCACAACATGTTCCATTCTCAGTACTGTATATCCTTTGTTCATACAACCATGTATTTTTCAAGTTCTGTTTTATTACTACCATGTCTATTTAACTCAGTTGGTTAGCGCATGCTGCTAATGAAGCCAAGGCCATGGGTGATATCCGTTTTTGGGCCAATTAGTTTTACTCTGTCCACAGACTATAACCCTAACCTAAGGCAAATTGTACAAAAATTGAACGCCCTCCATTATAAAGCAGCCAGCACAGGGAAATGTGTGATTCTTTTGTTCCATCTGGCAAAACAATTTAGTGTCTATGTCTATACAAGTTAAATCACTATAGTCTTACATAAACACATCACATTATTATTATTTTTTAAATTACCTTTTCATGTATAAATTCTTACTTTTTTCTCAGATTCTTTTGAAACAAATTAGTTCATTGGTTTTCAAATCTTTTTATTTTGATTAATCCTTGCATATAAACTCCAAATCACAAAGAGGTGAATGGTAGTTCTTAGTGTGAATATACTATCTGGATTTAGAATTATCATCTTACAAAAATAGTTTCAAATTTCATTTCATTCTTCATGGGTCCACAAATAAAAATTATTTGAACTTTTAGGTCAGTTTCCATTTTAGCATTAAGGTTGAATGATGACCTCTATTCATAGTTGGCAGTGGGCATTAGGCTTATGATTCCCATGGGGTGCTGAGGCTTTAGAATACCACATATACTTCTTACCATTAGTTAGCCCTAAAAGTGTGGCTGAACATTTTAAAACAGTTTATAAATCATTACAATTAACAACTTTTAAACTGCCCATCGAAAGCAACTGGCTTGACATGCCATCTGTTATTTTTCCTTTAAAACCCTCTAGTCTGTTTATCTAAGGCAGCCATTTAACATTTAAAATGATGTGCCTTTTTAAGGTATGTGATGGGCGGATGAAGACAAGCTTTTGTTTTAATTATCAACAATTTCTGTGATGTGATATAATTTTTGCAGTGCTCAGGGCCCTTTACAAATCAAAAGGAATCCAAATAAAACAGTAATTAATGTCAAATGACTAGTCACAAAAGGCCCTATTTAATTAAAAAGTTCTAATCTTTGATTAAACCTCATCACACATTCTCCTGATTGCAAACTGTTGTCTCAAAAAGGAATGTAATTGGGTACATAGTATATTGTCTATCTAAAATGACACCTGCAAATTATATAAAATCACTATGGTTTGCTTAAAAGTTGAAAATTGTTCCTAAGTTATATTTTTATATTGTTTCTCTTTTTGTAACTATAATTGGAAGCCTTGTTTTTCATTAAATAATATACTAAGAAATAGAAAGAGTAAAGTAAATTTATCTATGATTTATAAAAATCTGCTAATAAGGATATTTTGGACCAACTATATGTTTTGAAGTTGAAATTAAAGAGAGTAGCCTCATTCTTAAAAAATCAGTAGAAAAACTGAGAAAAATGCAAATTTGGGTCAAATCATCATGGCATCTTTTGTGCTTATATTTAGAAATATTTCAAAATCGAATATTTTTTTAAAAGAGAGCCGAAGGGGAAGGGCAGAGGGAGAAGGAAAGAGAAAATCTCAGGCAGGCTCCATGACCAACCTGGAGCCCCATGCAGGGCTCAATCTCATGACCCTGAGGTCATGACCTGAGCCAAAATCAAGAGCCAGACACTTAATCAACTGAGTCACCCCAGTGTCCCTCAAATAATGTTTTATAATTCCCACATCTTTTCTTTAATACTTCTCATGTTTGAAGGCATATTGTCTTTTATTGTATATTGAAATCACTGATTGTAAATTCAGGTTTCTTTTATATATTGCTTTCCATTGCACTTATTTTATTTTGTGATCGTAGTGTTAGATTTAGCTATAGTTCTCCTAGGTTTAAATATAGATAATGGTTGTTCTAATTAGGTCATTAAAATAGGTATAATCGTAAATGGACACAAAGACAAAGGCTTGTTGGCATATTCTAGGAGGTACTTAATTGTCATGTTTTTTCTCCATTTTGATGACTAGTATCTAAACCATATGCAATCCAATAACACAATGCTCATTCCAGATTTAATATTATTGATTAACAAACTAATCTTTAATACAGTGTTTTATTATTATAGTTCAACCCACATGGTCATTGTTTTTATCCATATCCAACCAACCTTATGCTAATTTCATCTACCATTCTAATCTAACCTGCATCATTCCAATCATTTCTATTGTTCTAAATGAATGAATAAGGGAAGGATTTAAGAAAAGTTGAGGAGAGGAAGATCAAAGGCATTCATTCTGTGTCTACTATTGCCCTATGTGTGGTATTTAATGTAAATCATTTCATTTAATCTACCAATTAAATCATTCACCATACTTTAAATAAAAACTCATTTTGTATATTTATCACATAGAATATAAAGAAAAGTGGAATATTTTTCATTATATTAATTAAAACCATATAAAATGTAACTGAAACTTTAAGAGCAAGCTGTTGTGTTTATAACAATTTGGTGTCTCATAAATTATTTTTGATTCTAAGATCAAGCTAATAACTAAAGAAATAGAAATGCTTTCTCAAACCTTCATCTTAAAATAGAATTAAGTCCTTGATTAATTATCATAACACATCTTAAACTATAACATTGAGTCATTTATATGTATGACTTATATGAGTAAAGCAGTTTGCTAAAATTTGTGGATCTGACACTTCAGTAAAAAATGAAATTAACTTCATAAGGATAATTGAAACAATAAAGCAAGTTAAAAGACATATCATAAAATGATTCCAAAATTAATCCTGTCAAGTACTTAGCATATGATGTCAAAACTGATAACTATCTACCTAAAATGAAAATATAAATATAAATTCTTACTGAATTTTGATGAGTCTCTTCTTTGAAAATTTAACAGACCGCTATAATTATTTTATACACATTAAGGTAATAAATTCTCTAATTCTGGAGACAATTTCTGTGATCAGATGCATAAAAGAAAAATTCTACCAGACTAGTTAAATAGGCAATGAAGATTTTATTAAAGATTATTGCAATAGGAGAGAAAGATTGAACTCAACTTCACTGAAACAAAAGGCAGGAGAGTTTTTAAATGTCAATGTGAGCTAGCGCAAAATAACTAGAGGACATTCCTGGGGTAGTTTGATCAACATGATTTCTCTGCATTTGCATTGTCCCTTGTGGAAGTTAGACGCTAAACTCTCACAGAAACTGGATGGTGGAGACCCTTATCTTTCTAGGTGATTACATTTTAAAGATATGGTTCACAAATCCTTGAGAAAGATACCCTTTGAATGTAGAAAATAACAACTCAAAGGGGCAAAGAAAGAAACTGCAATTGCAAGCTTTCTAAAGTAAAGGCTTTAAGAAAAAAGAGGTCAGGGGCCTGGAGTCAGGAAGAAGCCTGTTGAAGTTTAGTTAAGCTGAGGAAATGTAAGGCCATCTTGGTCAGATGATCTGTTTCAACTTTACTTAAAATGAGCTTTATGTGAAGAGGTGGGGCATGATACTAATAATAGTTTGTCATTTTTTCTACTGTTCACTTTGGATTCCAATGAGTCTCTTAATTATTAATACATGTTGAATGCCAGAATTTTTAAAATATTAGACTTCTTCCAGTTGTGATTCTTATGACACCAGAACTGAACTAGATCAGGTGTAATAATCACTTGACACAGATTTACTGATTCTTCATAACACCACCTTGAAGTAGATATTTCTATTATCTCCATTTTATAGCAGAGAAAATGAAAGTATAGAAATGTTTAAGTAACTTGCCCAAAGTCAAACATCTAGCATTTGCTTAAACGTATGTACAAACCTGGGTAGTACACAAAAAACAAGTACATTTCTGGGCTTAAGAGTAAAAGCATCACTCAAATGATAAAATTAGCATCAACAATGAAAGGAATTGGGACTTTGTAGTTTTTTTGGGGGGGGGGTGTTTTTTTGTCTTGGAAAATAGAAGACAGAGAAGAGATCTAAATAGCACTCTGTATGTGTAAATTTTTCCCTTGTATTGATTTGACATTTTTGCATTAGGCCATGTTATGTACCTTTCCCTTAAAAGATGATAGCAGATGATGATGATGATGATGATAATGATGATGATGATGACGATGATGATGATGATGATGATGAAAACTGAGCCTAACTTCCACAATTTGCAAATGCAGATAAATCTCATTGACTAAACCACCCAGGGTCCTGAGCTAGGTGATTTACATTCAATAGCTGATTTAACACTGACAGATCACAAGCTACTTTTTTTCCCCAATGGTGTTGATTTGACTTATTTCATTACATCAATGCCACTTACAGGGGAGCCTGGGTGGCTCAGTCCTTAGGCGTCTGCCTTCGGCTCAGGTCATGATCTCAGGTCCTGGAATCCATCCCCGCATCAGGCTCCCTGCTCCACAGTAAGCCTGTTTCTCCCTTTCCCACTCCCCTGCTTGTGTTTCCTCTCTCACTGTGTCTCCCTCTGTCAATTAAATAAATAAAATCTTTAAAAAAAAAGATCAAAGCCATTTACTTTTATCTTAAATCATAGCAACAGTAATATTAAAAACATTTATTTGACACTTATTACTTGTCAAGACTTGGATCAAGGATTTACATCTATTAGCTCATTAGTTGCATAAATAACACACAGACCCAGAGAATTTTTTAAATGGCATAGAGTACAGCAAGTAGATGGGGGAACCAGGATTTGAACTAAGGAAATCTGACTTTGTAACCTTCACTCTGAAATGCAAAGCTCAGCTGTCTTGTCAAATATTCCAGTACTCAAATGGTTTTACATTATTAATACACAGTAAAGATAAATAAAATAGAGTCAAAGGACCATGGATCCTTTGGTGATATTAACATAGTCATACTTACTGAATACAGTTTTAACTCTGCCATTTTACATCCCTAAAACCCTGAGAAAGTCAGTTTCCTCTTTGAGAAATGAGAAAGATAATTTCTGGCATATCTATTTTAGAAGGGTATTGTGTAATTAGAATAAAGTAAGTATAAAAGTGTTTTATAAACTGCCAGACAGGATATAAGTTCTAGTTAGTATTATATTTGTCATTTTCTTCACCTCTAAATATAAATATATAAATAAAAATAAAAACTAGGTCACTAGACCCAGACAACTGCAACTTAACCCCAACTTTCTTTTTTTCTTAAGTTTATTTATTTTTGGTCATCTCTAAACCCAACTTATGACCCCGAGTTCAAGAGTTGCATGGTCTTCAGACTGAGCCAGCCAGGTACCCCAACCCTAAATATCTACAGAGGAGAAAATACTTCATTTTGGCTTTAAAAAGTAAATAAGTGCATTTAATCATGTATTTAAATTAAATTAAACAATCTACACTTGAACTCTTTAAAGTTTTCCTATTTCATGTCTTTAAACTCAATAAATTTATGTATTTAGTTCAATAAATTTAGTGGTATATAAGCAAAGCATTTGATTTAGGTTATGTTTTTCTGCTTTAGCAAGGTATTCTGTCTTACATAGACAAACATTTTGCTAAACTAAAACAAGCTTCCTAAAAATCAAGTATACAATTGATTTTTAAAAATGTATGCTATTATATGTAAAAATATTAATTGCTAATAATCAAATTATAATTTTTCATTTGCCTATTTGGCAACGAAGAAAAATACTTTCTAATATCCAGTAATGGGAAAATATGCAGAAACAATCAATACCTGATGAGGTTATAATTTGGCCTGCTTTATTTCTATAAATTTTATTTTGACAGTTTCAAATGTAAAGAATAATTACAAGAAGAGTGCAAAGAACTACCATGTACCTTTACCCAGTAAGCCCAGGTTTCTCAGTAAAGTTTTTTGCAGTCAAAGATCCAATCCAGAATTACCATTGCACCCCGTGATGTGTTGCTGTCATTCAATTGGGAACAGTCTGTCAGTTTCTCTTTGATTTTTCCAAATTCAGCATGTTTGTGTATTATATATATATATTACATGTCAGTCATTTTTTAGATTGCCCTTATATCAGTTCCTTGCTGCTGTTGCAAATTACCACAGGCTTGGTGGCTTAAAACAACACAAACTTTATAGTTCCCGAGGTCAGAACCAAATGAGTCTCACTGGGTTAAAACCAAAGTGCCAATCTGACTGTTTCTTCCTAGAGGTCCAAGGAGAAAATCTGTTCCGTTTTCTTTTTGAGCTTAACACCACTCTCATTCTTTGGCTCGTGTTCCCATTCCTCTATCTTTGAAATCAGCAACCTTGCACTAAGTCTTACACTGTCACCTCCCTGGTTCTCTCTTCTGACTCGTTTTTTTCACCTCTAAGGACACATATGATTACATTGGTACCACTGAAATAATCCAAGGTAATCTCTCCATCTCAAGGTCAGGTGATTAACAGACTTAATTCCATTTGTAAACTTAATTCTCCTTTGCCATGTCATCAAACATACCAACAGATTCTGGGATTAGGATATGGAAGTCTTTGGGGAGGCCATTGTTCTGATTACCACAGCCTCTCACTTTAGGTTTTTCCAGTGTTTCCCCAATTATTTTTAGCAGAAATATCACAGGTGCTGTTTCTTTTTATTGCATACCAATGGGTAGCACACAATGTCTATTTGTCCCATTATTGGTGGTAACATTAATCATTTGATGATAATAGATCAGCCAGGTTTTTCCACTGTAATGTTACTTATTACCATTCTACAATTAATAACGATTTTTGTGGTGAAATTCTTGGAATTATTTACATATCCCATCTTCATCTGACTTTCATTCACTACTTTTAGAATCCATTTATGTACCTTGCTTGAATCAATGATCATTCAGATAATTGCAAATGCTGATCTTCAACACCATTATTTCCTCCCTATTTATTATTTGGCTTGCTAAGTAGCACTTTTTCTTCTCCTTACTTATATATTTGTATCATTGAGTATTTGTAGTTTCCTATTTTATTCAATGGGTTATAATCTACCACTGTCACTATTTTGATACTCTAATGTGTCAATTTGGCCTGTGGAAACATTTTCAGGTTGTTTTAACAATATTCCTTTCATTTCTTGATCATCTTTTTAATTTCTTATAAAACAAGCTTTTTCAGGCTCATTTTACTCTTTTCTCTACCTCAGCCCAAAAGCAGCAATTTCTTCAAGGATCCCTGGTTCCTTAATTGGAGAATGATATATGAAAAGCATGTGAGGACTAGATAAGTTCATTGCTACTGGAGTGTCACTTGTCCCAGGCTCTTTCAGTGGAAACAGCCAGAAAATACATGTATGTAAGTACATGCACACACACATTTCTATGTATTTCTATATCTATGCATGTATGTTGATAACCATGAATATATTCAAGCATTTCCAGTTCGACTGCTAAATTACAGAGTTCACACTACTTCTACCCACTTCCAAATTTGTGCCTCCCTTGGTGGAGTGTGAAATATTGCTCCTATCACCTCAAGCGTCTTGAATGTAGCCAATCTCCCATTGCTGCCAGGCTGCGGCACCTCCACAGGGACCCCTAAACTGACTTAAGGCTGCCTCCCTCATTTGAGTTTGCCAGATGGGTTTTTGACAGTGGAAGGAAGGAAAAAGGAGAGCAGAAGATAGAGGGGAGAAAGCTGGAAATACTGTTGAAAGAAAAGGGAAAGGAAAAAGAAAGGAAGAAAAACAGTCCTGTTTCTGTGAGAGCAATTTATGAATATCTATTGATTTTTATAACTTTTTACTTAGAAATAATTTCACATTTAACCAAAAAGTTGCAGTGTAATGGTAGTGCAAAGAACATATATAAATCCTTTACTAGGTTTACCTTTTACAAACACTTTACCACATTTGCTTTCTTGATCTCTCTCTCATCTTCTCTCTGTTCTCTATAATGGCGTGTGTCTGTATATATATGCATCTACGTAAGCACACATGCATATACATCGGATCTGTGTATACACACATTTTTTTTCCAGAATCATTTGAAAGTAAGTTTCATATGCCACGGCCATTTGCTACTGAATATTGTTGTGTATATTTTCTTAAAATAAGAATATTGCCTTGCATAACCTCAGTAGGGTTACTGGCATTAAAATGTAACATTAATACTTTTTTTTTTGTCTAATCAACTGTGTGTATTTCAATTTTGTCACTTTCTCCAATAATGTCCTTTATAGCATTTTTAAAATTCAGTACAGAATTCTGTCTAGGATCAGGTATTACAACTAATTGTCATGTCTCTTTAGTCTCCTTTAATCTGAAATATTTCCAAAGCCTTTCCTTGTGACATTGACATTTATGAAGAATATAGTTGCTCTAACTTTTTAGTAGAATATATCTATATTTGTTATTTTTTTAAAAGATTTTATTTATTTATTTGAGAGAGAGAATGAGAGAGAGAGAGCACATGAGAGGGGGGAGGGTCAGGGGAGAAGCAGACTCCCCGCTGAGCAGGGAGCCTGACGCGGGACTCGATCCCGGGACTCCAGGATCATGACCTGAGCCAAGGCAGTCGCTTAACCAACTGAGCCACCCAGGCGCCCTATATTTGTTATTAAAATATGTATTTCTTTTGGCATAGCTAATTACTTTCTTATAAGTTAATTTCATGTGAAAGATATTTCCACATATATATAAAATATGCTAATAGTTATGTCAATTTCAATATTTTATAAATAAAACATCAGAAGCAATCTATATACCTACTGAGGGGAAATTAGTTGCATACATGATTATGTGTCTACACAATAAAATTCTACATATTTATTAAAAAACATAATGTCCTGGTATAGAAAGATGTGCTTGATTTATCATTACTGAAAAAAATAAATTACATAAAAGTGTGATTAGTAATATCATCACATACATACCCCACTTACATGGCATATAGGTATTGGTACTTTTATAAATACTATGACTGAACTACATTTTGAAAACATTATATTAATATTACCTTTGTACAAAATATTATTTCATATCAAACACAAATTTAGAATATTATCCAAATTATATTTTAGTGTTAATCCAAATAATTAAAATCTCTACTGTTAAAAAATTTTAGAATTTCTACTTTTTAGCAGGTTTATGACATTAGATATCTATAAGAATTTTAATGACATCTAAAAATATTATTATATTTTTATAATATATAAAAGTATTTTATTCAGTATGGGACTTTCGATAGCAAATTCTCTTGATATATTCAGAAAAGCATTACCCACTAGTGTTTTGGAATATGTAAGATTATTATTAATTTAACTGATAATTTTTGAGAATATATCCAGTATAAAGTCAAATACACATTGAAGCTAAATGTTTATGTATCAAATAACCATCTAAATAATGTGCAGAAGTTACCTTTTGAATCAACTTACAGACATTCAGCAGAAAAAGCCCCATGTAGAAATGCCCTCCATATAATCAACAAGCATGTCAATCCCTGCCCTCCCCCAGACCATGCAATACAGAGCAGAATATTGCTGCTAATTGGTATATGTTTTTCTTCTGGAAGTGAAAATTCTAACCTTTTACTTGACAGATGTTTGGGTAAAATGCCATGTAACATTTTGAGAGCTTATCTGTGATCTTTAGAGTTGTGTTTATGCTGCCACACATTCAGGAGCAAACAAATGAAAAAGTAAACAAAAGTAAAAATATGACCTAGTTGGGTATTGTCAGATAAACATATAAATCAAAAGCAAGTTAATTTCAAATATGTAAAATACTTAATAGATTAATAAATAAAATATCAACCTCGAAAGCACACCTCTAAACATTTGGAATATTTGAGAGCAAATAACAGATATGATGGTCAAGAGATTAGTAATTATAAATAAATGCAATTCTGTATTTCTTAAAACAAACTTATAATTCTTAAATTTTTGTTATACTCATTTTTATCATAATTTAGCTACAAATGGACTAGTACTATAATAATATGACAACTATTTTTTAGAGTCAGCAAATCTTTCCCAAATGTCCTCTAGTCCCTACAAATTTGGGAGAGTGGAACATCCAATATTTTACTAGTATTTTTGAGATGGTAAAATTTAGTCTCTGGAGGTTAACCTACTTGCCTACTGGACCAGATGAAACCAAAATCTTCCAATAACATTTTCAACATCATTAATGAGACATCCTACCCTGAACAGACCACCCCTACCCCACATCATGGCTGACAGAAAATTTTAGGTATTATTAAGACTGCTAATGATCCTATGTACTCTATTTTGTACAAGGATTATATTTATAGATGCTTTGTTGAATAAATTTATTTATTAATGCTTTCACTGAACATACTAAGTCCACATAAACCAATTAACTTTGTTCTTGTGTCATAAATATCTTGAACCCATCAGGATGAATGATCAATGTATTCAATTGGACAGAAATGAAGACAACTGTAAGTTTCAAAGAATTAATCCACACTTTTATAAGAAAAATAGTATTTTATTAATATTGAGCTAATCTAGGGTGCCTGGGTGGCTCAGATGGTTAAGCGTCTGCCTTCGGCTCAGGTCATGATCCCAGGGTCCTGGGATGGAGTCCCGCATCGGGCTCCCTGCTCCTTGGGAGCCTGCTTCTCCCTCTGCCTCTCTCTCTCTGTGTCTCTCATGAATAAATAAATAAAATCTTTAAAAAAAATATATATTGAGCTAATCTAATTGAACCACTAAAGAAACCTATCAGATACTGGACTTTACATACATAGCAATATTGAAACATAACAATTTTGTATGCCTTATCTAAAGAGTAAAGTCACATAAATAAAAGTGGGAAATAAAAGTTGTATGCCTTATCTAAAGAGTAAAGTCACATAAATAAAAGTCACATAAAAAACCTAAAATGTATATCTCATTTGCTAATAAATCTTCTCCCTTTGAAATGTTATGTTAAGGTGTACCAAGTCTGATGGGTTCTTATTTCATTTACCTATAAATTAATTCTTCTCTTTAGCATTGTTTGGTTTCCCAGCAATGCACTAAAATAAAAAAAGAATGTTAGTCATGGACATACACCAAGGATGCTGTTATTCTACTTGGGGAATAAATTATTTACAATGAGTGTGACAATGAAAAACAAGAGAAAGCAGTTATAAGCAATCAACTGTTTCTTGTGGAACTCTAACATTTTAGAAAACTGAGTGATCTCTATGATAAAAAGACTTGCCTGGGGGGAAGAAGGACAAAAGCAAACATAGAAATTAATATTGCTTATATGAGAGATAGTGAAGTGATTGAAATTAAAGTGTTAGTGAGAGGAAATGGTACTATTAGTTTATTTATATGTTTTTAACATAGATTATTATGTGTTCCTAATAGAAAATTTATAAAATTAAAGAAGTCACCCACCTCCCTACCACACAGATATAAATGCTTACGACAGCCTTATAAATGCTTGATGTTTATGTCCCCCCTTATTTTTTATGTACAAATGTATATACACAAGTTTTAAGAAAATTCTAATAGTGCATACTCTGCTTTTATTAAATGCTGTTTAATGTAAAATTTTAAGTGTTGTCCCATTTTTGTTAATTTTTCTTATATTAACATTTGAGATATCTGTTGCATAATGTATTTATCCACGTCCTCTGTGGTAAGCAAAATGCTCCCTCCGAAGATGTCCACATCCTAATCCCTGGAAATCTGCAAATATATTACAGAACATGGGAAAAAGGGACTTCACAGATGTAAATAAGGTTACAGGCTTTAATTTAGAGAGCTTGCCGGAGCTTTCTGAATGGACCCAATCTAATAACATGAACTCTTAAAGCCAGGGAGTTTTCTCTGGCTGGGGTCAAAACAAATGTGGCAGAAGAAGAAGTCAAAGAGATTCAAACTTTGAAAAGAAGTCAACTTTGCTAGTTTGAAGATGGAGAGGGCAATGTGATAAGGAATGCAGACAGCCTTGTGGAGTTGAGAAAATCTCCTGAGGACAACCAGCAAGGACATAGGGACCTCATTCCTATAATCACACACAACTGAATATGGCCAACAATCCTGGATCAGGGACAAAGGACTTCCTTTGTATGCCTTGTCCATTATAATTCTGGAACCTAAAATGTATATCTCATTTGCTAAATCAAGAATGAATGAATTATATTTCCGATTTTGTAGATTGCTAATATCACTTTAACAGGGTTTTGTGTTTTTTTGTTGTTGTTACTTGAGAAATTATTCAATTTTTCTTGATTTGTAGGAGCTAGAAGTTCTGTATTACATTTGTAGTCCTGTTAGGATGAGAAACTTGGAAGAGAAATCTATTTTATAGGAGGAAAGAAATGCACCAAAGTGAGTTACTTTGGTAGAAATAATTCAATAAGATAGAAATAATTCAAGAAAATCAGGAAAATACTATATTGTTCAGCTATCTTATAGAAAGAGAAACAAAATAAGGAGAAGAAACATGCAGAACTATGGAAATTGCTATTTACTCAGGTATAGGAGTGGAAAGAACCAAAAATGCAGAAGGACTTTGAGTATATGGAGTCAAGATTTTATAAAATACTGAAGCACCACTCCTGGTTCCAGGTAGGAGAGTAGAATGAGTTCGTGCTGGTTGTGAGATTCACTTGCATCACACTAGTTATAGTCAATTAAGCTTCCACTGCAAATGAAGCTTCTGATCATAGTAAAGGAAGCTTTTACTTTAAAAAAATGGAGTTTTTAATTATTAAAATATATCTCATACAGTGCAGTGCATCACACAAACTCATCTCACCTCTCCTAAAAATTTAGTACCAACAGAGCAAAGCTACTTTTTGGTAATTTTCCAAAACGGTTACTTCAGTGTTTGTACCTGAGTATGCTAATCAAGTATATACAATTCCTACAAGTGTTCATGAAAATATTTATACAGACTGAATTTATAGATCACCATCAAATTTATTGGAGAGGCATTCTGTAGCATTCAGCAGATTCTTGAAAGGATCCTTGTCACAAGAGATTTTAATTGCCACTATTTGTTATTGATATACCTTCAGAATATTATTAACTTATATCTATATAAATGGCTGAGCAGTACTGTAAAATTTAAAGGCTTTCTTTTTTAGGCTTTTCTCTGATCCCTGTGCCCCAATCAAATCTTACAAAAGGGGAAAATAGATCATCCTAACTCATCTAATTAGTACAGCCAATATATTTCAGGATTTATTTGTGTTTTTCTAAGATGAGCTGACCTATATTTATTTATTTATTTATTCACTTATGTTTAAGATTTATTTATTTATTTGAGAGACAGACAGAGAGGGAGAGAGAGAGAGAGAGAGAGAACAGGAGCAGGAGGGGCAGAGGGAGAGGGAGAGAGAATCTCAAGCAGACTTGGCACTGAGCAGGGCTCCATTCCAGCACCCTGAGATCAAGACCTGAGCCCAAACCAAGAGTTGGATGCTTGCCTGTGCCACCCAGGGGCCCCAGAGCAGACAAACATTTAAGTAAGTACTCAAGTATCTAAATTCTTTTTGTTTTCATAGTACATCTGTTGTTGTCACATAACAAGCTTATGCTATAATAACTAGTTTTGTTGATAAATAAACTTCACTCATTTATTACCAAAGTTGGACTTCTTCAATGTTTAATTTAAAATATTATAAATCATTATATTTCTTTTAGTATTGGCAACTTGTAAATGACCATGGCCTTTTTTTTTCCTGCATATTTTGCTCTCCTCTTTTTGAGAAACAGCTGACACTGACTCAGAAACCTGTGGACCCTCTAAGAAATGAGGTTTCATAGCTCCACGAATCAGTCCAGCCACGGTAATTTTCAGGATGATTCAATCCAGTGATTCCTTTTATTTAACATTTAACATACTTTTAAAACATCACTTGAGTAAGAACAGAAATAATTTTATTGGGTATGCACTTGTTTATGCATGCTGTGGGGTAAGGGAGAACTAAACAAAGGTGTTTTACCTAAAACAAAAGCCTGTGACTTCCAGGGTGAGGGACAATAGCTGTTTAATAGAGCTTGGTTTTCAATTGAACTGCTCCAAATTTTTAAAGATAAGAGAAAATAATATGCTTAGCTCACTGAAAAGAGGAATTTACATAAGTAGAACATAATTATCCAAGTAAGACCTTGTCGCTGAGACTTGGGAGGGTTAATGATTATGATGATAATTAAAATGCAGAGGATTTGTAGAGCACTTATTTGCTTTCTGAAGAGCTCAGTGTACTTTCCGCATATTCTTCTCATACTTCTCTATGTGATAGCTATATAACAGGACATTTAAATATCTCAGAATAATAGATAGAAATGTGTGACCTGTTATACCAATAAGTGATTATAAGCTTTTGGGTTTTGCCTCACCTGAAAGGCAGGACCTCCAGTGACAAAGCTTTTTGAAACATTTCAGGTCATCACAGCAAAACTGACTCTGAGGAAAGAGTGCCACCTACTGAATCAAGTTGCCCGGGTTCCCTCCAAGGGCTGGCCTTGCAAATTTAGAATTGTCCTTTCTTCCCTGTAAGAAACAATGGGGTTGCTGCACCATACATGAAATACTTATTATCTTTGCTTCTCGCTTAAGCCATTTTGTTTTAACCATCCAGCAGTCACATATATGAATTAACTATTTCATTCATAAACTTTTCATTTCTTTTAAAAAGTTGTAGACAAAGATTGAACAAGCCTAACTTTCTTAATGAAGGAAATTTTCCAAAACAAATGCCTGAATGGCTCTCTTTATGGTTGAAGTGACCACAAGGGGGAGCCAGCATGTAATTTCTCATGGGGCAGGAGAGTTGAGGTTTCATAATTAATTGAACCTTTTTATTTCTGGCTAAGTCAGGAGAAGACATGAATATGACATTTGGAATTTATGAAGCTCAGGATAGGCTTTTTCAGGATTACATTTTTCACAATGTAATCCAACTCCCCGTTTTAATTATATGCTAACTAATACAGTAGATGTAACATTTTTTTATCTGACAATAATGTTTCTGTGTGGTCTCTCTCAAGTATTCCACACACAACTTCAGACACAATTTATTTACACCACACCAAATAACCTTAAGTTATCAAATTTAAATATAAAAATGTTAAATTAAGTTTTAAATTTGTCTCGGTACTTAAAATAAATGGCTGAAATATGTGCCACTGTTCAAAAGTTGATCATTTCTGACTAATTTATGAATATGTCCTTTTGACGAATATACTCAGAAATATATGTAAAATACATGAACACCGGTTGGAAATTTAGTTCATTTCTTGTGTGAGTTTCAAATTACTAGAATTTGTATGTTTTTGTAGGGTAAATCCTGTAACTTTATTTTTGACTTTCTCTAGGAATGCACTTCATTTGTATGTGTGGGAGGAGTCACATGTATATGTATAATCATTTCATAACAACATATACATATAATAAAGAAGAAAAGTAAAATATTTTATTTCTTTGCAAATATTTTTCTAATAGCAAGATTTTGTAGTTTTAATAAAAGTTAGAAAAAATTAATATTCAATTTAAATTACTGTTTATTTATGAAGATATTTTATATTTGTTTCTTATTTTGTTGTATGAGAGACTGAGTTCTCAAAAACTTTTTAAATTACAGAACATTTCTCCTGAAGCTTAAAAATTATAGTTAATTTACATCTTTATTATAATTCATATTTATCATAACAGAGAAAGAGATGTTTTAGTGATTGTCCTATTAATAGCATAGATTTGTCATTTGTCAAAAGAGAAAGCTTTGGCTCAAAGTCAGCAAATGGCCAATAACTGTGTGTTAGAGGTGAGCCACAGTATCTCTAAAAGACAACGGAAGCTAAGAGAACTAGCTGTGAATGAAATACTATTACTCATTTTAGAATTCAAATGTGATATGGAAACTTTTTTGATACTTATATCTAAAATAGTTTAGCTGTTAAAATTATTTTTGAAGATTCTCTATTAACAAATAAAAATATATGAATCCAGGCAGTGAAATAATGGTAAGAAGGACAGAAAAGGTAACAGTAGAGAGGGAATTTTTCATTCCTATAAACAGTGGTTATGTTGAAAATATCAGCATCAAAATTTCTCTTAAGTACTGTACTGAACTCAAGAACACAGTAAACAGGACAAGTTTTTGAAGAATGTTGTAAGTGCTGCCTTTATGACTGCAGGCATAAATTCTCAGAACTCCAACTCCAACTAGTACATAATGAAATACAAAGAGTCTCTCAAAGACAAAAATAAATATCATGAGATTTCATTAAAAAGCATCCTTAAGATTATGTATTAATAATGTTAATTAAGCTATTGATTTAATGTAGAAGCATTAATCAGTCCTTCTTAGTCTATAAAGTAGACCATAATGCTTCTGTTGGTAGCTATTATAACATAATAATCAATTTATTTTAAAACTTACTTGGACTATCATATCTTATTAAATAATTTCATATTATATTCATATTAATTAAATAATTTTATATTTATTAATTAAATATTTTAATATTTATATTATACAATTATATTAATTATATATATTTCCAAGTTCCTTTTCTCAGTAAGTGTGCATACATATTGTGTTTTGATGAAATCAATGAAATCTTTGGATGTTCAATATATGTTTAATAAAGAAGTAATAATTAAATTTCAGTTTAAGGGGCGCCTGGGTGGCTCAGTTGGTTAAGCGACTGCCTTTGGCTCAGGTCATGATCCTGGAGTCCCTGGATCGAGTCCCGCATCAGGCTCCCTGCTCGGCAGGGAGTCTGCTTCTCCCTCTGACCCTCCCCCCTCTCATGTGCTCTCTCTCTCATTCTCTGTCTCAAATAAATAAATAAAATCTTTAAAAAAAAAATTTCGGTTTAAGGTTGAGACTACCACCTGTAATTGTAAATCATGATTATCAAGCAGTCTCTTCTTGAGAAATGCGAGATTGTAGGTACTGTTAGTTCTGCATAACACTACATTTTTCTAGATTCCTCAACCAGATCTTATACATCATTGCCTACTATGGTATAGAATACAATAAAATCTTTGAACTAAATGAACTTAATATTTTAAGCATACTTAAAAAGAAGTTACTTAATAACTATATATCAAACAAAAATATTTGGGGAGAAAAAATAGAATTTATGAGATGGTAAAAATTAGTAGTGATTATAGCTTTAAAAATTGTGTCTGGGGGCACCTGGGTGGCTCAGTCGGTTAAGCGGCTGCCTTTGGCTCAGGTCATGATCCCAGGGTCCTGGGATCGAGCCCCATATCCGGCTCCCTGCTCAGCGGAGATCCTGCTTCTCCCTCTCCCTCTGCCTGCCACTCTGCCTACTTGTGCTCTCTCTCTCTCTCTCTCTATTAAATAAATAAATAAAATCTTTAAAAAAAAATTGTGTCTGGCTAAGGGGAAGCAAAAGAATTGAAAATATCAGTTGACTCCATTTCCTTTAAAAATAAAATAGGGATGAGACATAAGAATAAAAATTAGTTAGTTTGGGTACATGTCAGTCTTTAGTAACAGAACTCAATACTACAGTTTAAATAAAATATAAGTAGATATCTGATATACTTCCATTTTGCTCCCTTTGGCAGATGCCCTGTGGCCTGGTATTCTCTTTCTATACACTAGGGGGAAGTGTAACATAATTACTCTGGAAAGGGTGGTGGTCAAATGGTCTATGAGGATGTATTTCCTATCACGGGTCTCTTCCCAGACACTGTGTTTCTCCCTTCATTTGTGTAATAGCACAATTAATCATTGATAATCAATAAGCCATATTCCCCTTTCCTTGAAATATTTTCATTCTCTTGTTTTTGCCTTATTGTAAACCTCAAGTAAGGATATTTTATGACTTTGCTTGAATTAGTATATAATGCAAAAAAAAAAAAAAAGCCATAGGTTTGTCATATTAAAAAAGTAATGATTAATAAAGGAATGTGTAATTACTACTCTTTATTTAAGTTAGCTGCTGCTTTTAAAGCATCAAAGCCTCAGCTTCCAAGGTACACATATTGGGACAGAGGTACCAAGCCTAAGGAGATATAAAGGTGAGGTTTCACAAACCTCACAAAGGTGAGGTTTAGGCACTCACTCAGCAAAACAACCCAGATTTCTACAAAGCTCTAGCTTCCCTGTTTAGCGAAGGTATATGCACAAACTACCTATTTAGAAAATACAAAGACATTTTAGGATTGGAAGGTCTAGCTATAAAGAGCTCCTCTTTGGATTTTTAAATTGTTAAAGATAATCTCTTAAGGGAGTGGTGAATTTTGGATCCAGATCAGACTGTAAACTCAGACTATAAGTTATCTCATTGAATCCTCCAGGAAATAAATAGCTCCTTTACTTGAATCTTTAAGCATTATCCCAACAACAATCATCAGAACTTTCTGTAATTGGCCTGGATTTGATTTTCTTTGAATCCTGAATGATTCATGTAACAAACTTGTACGTTAGTCATTCACAATTTATAAATGGCAACTTTAGTATTTATGAATTGCGATCAATATTCTAGCAATCAAAACACTCACGTTTTCTATTTCAATACTTCAATTTCCTTTTTCCTTCTTAACTCTTTCCCAGAACTGCAGGATCAGGAGCAAACCAGTCTTCACTTGTGGATGTTTGTGATAATAGTTTGGGAAGAAAGAATCTCTGAGATTAGAAACTGAAGTTGACAAAGTAAATGAATCAGGAGCCTATGTGTGTGTGTGTTTGTGAGAGAGAGAGAGAGAGAGAGAGGGAGATGGTAGTAGTGGTGGTGGTGGTGTTACTTAAAAAACATGAATCTTAACAGATGCCTCACTGATCTGCCTTCCGCTTTCCACTCAGCTTTTATGTATTGAAGCTTTGGCAAATGTGATTATCAACACTTAACTTGGTTGAGATAAAATTCAGATTGCCCTATAGAACTTCAGTAACAAGATCGAATAACAAAACCCGAAAACTAGTGTGTGTGTGTGTGTGTGTGTGTGTGTGTACTGGGTGGGGTGTCCGCTTTACCTTAAATCAGGACTTAGCTGAGGGTGACTGAAAAGGGTAGAGTCCTAAGTATTATTTAGCCAGATTTGAGTTTTAACAAACTACAAAGATTGAATTGACAGTGAGCTTTTCTCCTTAAAGGAGAGGAGTTTTTACTCTGGGAAGACACAGCCTCTCTTTCACTGGGCTTCTGCTTTTCTTCTGAAACACTTTCATAATCAAGTGACTTTCCTTGCATGGGTGCCTGGGGACAGCTGATTTTTCTCCGAGGATAAAGAAAGTTACATATTGGTTGCTATTGCTCCGGGTGTGTTTGCACCAGCTCCGGCAGAAGCGGGCGCGCGAGCGCCCTCGCATTCACACACACTCGCTGAAATACACATTACACCCCCCAGAAACACACACACACACACACCACGCAAGCGGGTTCTCACACACACACACACACACACACACACACATCCCTCTGCACCACATTCAGACGGATTCACAGGCAGCCAGAAGATCTGCGCCTCTCTTGGCATAGGTGTATGTTTGGTGCCGGTGTGTGTGTGTGTGTGTGTGTGTGTGTGTGTGTACAGAAACCCATCGGGAAGACCGCAGCTACTTTATTCTGCAAGCACGCTGCGATTCCGGTTCCTGTGTACATGGAATAAAAAAAAAAATTAAATCGCTGTCGAACTTTTTTTTTTTTCTTTTAATTCTCCTTTTTCTGGAGGAAGACCGTGGAGGAGCTTCTCGCAGTAGTTAAAGACTCGGGAGACCCGGCAACGAGGCCCTGGGCGCCGCTGCCAAGGCGGAGCGCGGGGCTCGAGTAGCCCAGCTGGTCTCCCATCTAACTGATCTAATCAATGACTCTGAAGAGCTGGGGCTCCTGGCTCCGCCCCCGCCAGTCTCTTTTCCGCCTTCTATTGGGCGTGGGCCGAGGAGGCAGGGCCTTGTTCCTCACGCGGATTGGCTGGCAGGGAATCAGTATCAATGTTTAAGCGGCGGCGTGAGGTGAATAGAGTCAGTCAGCAAGAGGCGCTGGGGAGAGAGCTGGGACTGCGAGCCCCGCGGATGCGGCAGCGGCGGAGGGCGGCTGGGGAGACGCTACTCCAACTGTTGAATTTTCACCTTTCATTTCCTCCGATGCTTTGCTTGCGGAGATGGATTTATTTGCTTTGAAATCCGCACGTCTTTCGCAGGCTATGCGCTGATCCTGACAGGCACCAGATTAAAAGAGACCACCCGTGACAGAAAAGGAGGAAAAAAAAAAAAAAAAAAAGCCCTCCACAACGGACTGCACAATTAACTATGCACACCGGTGCTGGACTTTGTGAATAGAGAACATTGAGAGGAAAATCATGAACTATGATGCGGGGCTAAGCTGTGAACAGTCACTGGAATCCTGATTTTTTCTCTTTTTTTCCAGGACTCTGAAAGATTTGGGGGTTCCTCACGTCTAACCAAAAGGAAACGTTTTTTTAAAAAAAATAAGTAAATAAATAAATAAATACACCTAGCAAAACAGACGCCTTGTTTTCCAGACCCTCGGACCCCGGCAGAAAGAGGTAGAGTAAAAGTGCTGCTGGATTCAGCTAAACCTTCCTCCTTCCCTCCCTCCCTCCCTTTTCTCTCGCTTTTTCTTTTCCTCCAAAACATGAATCTGGCTTTTCTTTCTATAGAGTGAGTCAGAGAAAGCGTTAGGAAGAAGCCGCAACTAATGTCTGTGAAGGGAGGACCATGAGGCGAGAGTGAATACGATTCGTTCCACTGCTTCTGACTCATCGGGCAGATCGGAACACCTGCATTTCTGGATGTGTCATTCCCGTATGTCGAGGCGCCTCAAGAACCCGAAATAATGTGTAGACAGACCTGTGCCTAACATCCCCTCGGAGGTAGCTCTCGGGGTGGGCGTCCCTGGCTGGACCCCCGCGGCCGCAGCTCCTCACCCCCTGCCCTCCTCGAGTCGCGCAGAGAGACTGTTTGAGAGCGAGACTGCAGAATGCATCACGCCAAACCTTGATGTGTTTCTTTCATCCAGCCCACTCCTACTATTAAAAAAAAAAAAAAAAATTGACGGGAAAGAAAACCCCGCACTTTATTCGCTTCAAATATTCACCACTTTTATTCCTCGCCAAGGTTTTCCTTTCTAGATGAAGAGGACTGGGAGGCAGGGCCATTGGAAGGAGATGCTGAATAGAAAGAAAAGAGAGGCACTTGACAGCCCAGCCCTGTGAATGCAGAGACTGTTTCCCTTCTAGCGAGAGACAGGGAGAGTGTGTGTGCGAGGACTGGGAGGGTGGCTCCCCCTTCCTTTTTATTCCGCCTCCCCTTCCCCCTTCAAATCTGCACATCCAACCATGAGTTGCCTGTTGATTTCCTTTCGCCTGGGAAGAAAAGCAAACTGGAATTAAACTGCATCGAGAGAAGTCCTTGCTCTCGGGGAGAGAATGGGATGGTAGCGGCGGCTACTGGCTTGGCATAGAGAAATCACGGAGTGTGTGTTCTACGAACAGAGGCGGAGATAGAGCTATATATTCCCCCCCTCCCAATAGACTCATACAGCAAACGCTGATCTGGCTGTGGCTTTCCTGACTTCGGGGGAGAGCCTTTTCCGAGGAAGAGAGGGAGGAGCCTGGTGGAGGGAGGAAACTACAAATCGGGACACTAGTTCTTTGCGCTGCATTTCCTCCCCTCCCTTTGGCTGCTCGGAAAGGAGAGAGAGAAAAAATACGCTTGGCTGGGAGATGCAGTCCGCCGCCGCCTCTGCCTCAGCCAGCAATGCAAGATTAGATCTCTAAATGCAGCAAAACACTGCCTGAAAACCGAACAGCCCGCGAAGCCAGCAGACATTTCACAGGGCTCCAGCGAAGCTTCAAAATATATCTGACTCTCTCTCCGTTGTTCCTCATCCCCATCAATTTCATCGCAGGAGAGGAGAGACAAGTAAGGATTTCACTTTCCCATCCGCCTGAAGACACACCTCCCCGCTCCCTCCCCCACCCGATGTGAAGAGTATTCCGGCGGCTACCGCGGGAGTGGATTTGCAGCGCCCTAGCGGAGCCAGGAAAATCCACGGATTCTTTACCATCCCTTCTAGACGCGATTTCCATCTCATCGCTGGCCTCATCGCTCAACTTTGAGTCGCCCCAAGTCCCGGCGGAAGAGACAAAGCCCCGGGCTCGCCCCCAGCCGCAGGGAGCCGCCGCCTTGCTCCGTGCCCCTGCAGCTTCGCTGCGCCGCCGCTTCTCGCCCAGTGCGGATGCTGTAGATCAACAGGTTCGGGGAACTTGAGCGGAATAAGGAGACCGCCGGGTGCCGCAGCCCAGGAGCAGAGGGAAGGAAGGACCCACAGACTTGTGGCTCGTGTCGTGCGCGCACGCTGCGCCCGAGCCCCAGGCTGGCGCGCACCCACTCGCTCGCCCCTCCAGTCCGGCCGCTCCTGCCCCCACCCCACCGGTCTGGGATGTACCTTTCCATCTGTTGCTGTTTCCTCCTATGGGCCCCTGCCCTGACGCTCAAAAACCTCAACTACTCGGTGCCGGAGGAGCAAGGGGCCGGCACCGTGATCGGCAACATCGGCAAGGATGCTCGACTGCAGCCGGGGCTTCCGCCCGCAGAGCGCGGTGGCGGTGTCGGCGGCGGGCGAAGCAAGTCGGGTAGCTACCGGGTGCTGGAGAACTCAGCACCGCACCTGCTGGACGTGGACGCGGACAGCGGGCTCCTCTACACCAAGCAGCGCATCGACCGTGAGTCCCTGTGCCGCCACAACGCCAAGTGCCAGCTGTCCCTCGAGGTGTTCGCCAACGACAAGGAAATCTGCATGATCAAGGTGGAGATCCAGGACATCAACGACAACGCCCCCTCCTTCCCCTCGGACCAGATTGAGATGGACATCTCGGAGAACGCGGCGCCGGGCACCCGCTTCCCTCTCACCAGCGCACATGACCCGGACGCCGGCGAGAACGGGCTCCGCACCTATCTGCTCACGCGCGACGACCATGGGCTCTTCGCGCTGGACGTCAAGTCCCGCGGCGACGGCACCAAATTCCCAGAGCTGGTTATCCAGAAGGCGCTGGACCGCGAGCAACAGAACCACCACACGCTTGTGCTGACCGCCCTGGACGGCGGCGAGCCGCCACGATCGGCCACTGTGCAAATCAACGTGAAGGTGATAGACTCTAACGACAACAGCCCTGTCTTCGAGGCGCCCTCCTACTTGGTGGAGCTGCCAGAGAATGCCCCACTGGGCACCGTGGTCATTGATCTGAATGCCACCGACGCCGACGAGGGTCCCAATGGTGAAGTACTCTACTCCTTCAGCAGCTATGTGCCTGACCGCGTAAGAGAGCTCTTCTCCATCGACCCTAAGACCGGCCTGATCCGTGTCAAGGGCAACCTGGACTATGAGGAGAATGGGATGCTGGAGATCGACGTACAGGCCCGAGACTTGGGGCCCAACCCCATCCCGGCCCACTGCAAGGTCACTGTCAAGCTCATCGACCGCAACGACAACGCGCCGTCCATCGGTTTCGTCTCCGTGCGCCAGGGGGCGCTGAGCGAGGCCGCCCAGCCCGGCACCGTCATAGCTCTAGTGCGGGTCACTGACCGGGACTCGGGCAAGAACGGGCAGCTGCAGTGCCGGGTACTCGGCGGAGGGGGGACGGGCGGCGGCGGCGGCCTGGGAGGGCCCGGAGGTTCTGTGCCCTTCAAGCTTGAGGAGAACTACGACAACTTCTACACGGTGGTGACGGACCGCCCTCTGGACCGCGAGACACAGGACGAGTACAACGTGACAATCGTGGCGCGGGACGGGGGCTCGCCTCCTCTCAACTCCACCAAGTCGTTCGCTGTCAAGATTCTGGACGAGAACGACAACCCCCCTCGTTTCACCAAAGGACTCTATGTGCTGCAGGTGCACGAAAACAACATCCCAGGAGAGTACCTGGGCTCAGTGCTCGCCCAGGACCCCGACCTGGGCCAGAACGGCACAGTGTCCTACTCGATCCTGCCTTCGCACATCGGCGACGTGTCCATCTACACCTATGTGTCTGTGAACCCCACCAACGGGGCCATCTACGCCCTGCGCTCCTTTAACTACGAGCAGACCAAGGCTTTTGAGTTCAAGGTGCTCGCTAAGGACTCGGGGGCGCCCGCGCACTTGGAGAGCAACGCAACTGTGAGGGTGACGGTGCTAGACGTGAATGACAACGCGCCGGTGATCGTGCTGCCCACGCTGCAGAACGACACAGCTGAGCTGCAGGTGCCGCGCAACGCCGGCCTGGGCTACCTGGTGAGCACCGTACGCGCCCTTGACAGTGACTTCGGCGAGAGTGGGCGCCTCACGTACGAGATCGTAGACGGAAACGACGACCACCTGTTTGAAATCGATCCCTCCAGCGGCGAGATCCGCACGCTGCACCCCTTCTGGGAGGACGTGACGCCGGTGGTGGAGCTGGTGGTGAAGGTGACTGACCACGGGAAGCCCACCCTGTCCGCGGTGGCCAAGCTCATCATCCGCTCGGTGAGCGGCTCCTTGCCCGAAGGGGTTCCCCGGGTAAACGGCGAGCAGCACCACTGGGACATGTCGCTGCCGCTCATCGTGACTCTGAGCACTATCTCCATCATTCTCCTAGCGGCCATGATCACCATTGCCGTCAAGTGCAAGCGCGAGAACAAGGAGATTCGCACCTACAACTGCCGCATCGCCGAGTACAGCCACCCGCAGCTGGGCGGGGGCAAGGGCAAGAAGAAAAAAATCAACAAAAATGACATTATGCTGGTGCAGAGCGAGGTGGAGGAGAGGAACGCCATGAACGTCATGAACGTGGTGAGCAGCCCCTCCCTGGCCACCTCCCCTATGTACTTCGACTACCAGACCCGGCTGCCCCTCAGCTCGCCCCGGTCGGAGGTGATGTATCTCAAACCGGCCTCCAACAACCTGACTGTTCCTCAGGGGCACGCGGGCTGCCACACCAGCTTCACGGGACAAGGGACTAATGCAAGCGAGACCCCTGCCACTCGGATGTCCATAATTCAGGTAAGAGACTTTTAGCCTAATTGGGACTTCACTTTATTGCTGGTTTTGGGAGCTGTCCTGAAACCTTTGGAACAGGACAAAGCCACACGGCCAGCAGCAGTGAGAGAGGAAAATTTTTTAAGTGAAAATGGTTCACACTCTTGCCACTAACTGTTGGACATATTCCATACATAACCGCTCCCATGTAAATAGTCTAAAGTCTAAAAAGATGTGGAAGTCTTACTTCTGTTGTATTTTAAAGTTTATTTTTGTAGGCTTAAAAATGTTAGCAGTGTTCAGTATTTAGAGTTTATTTTACTTTATTTTTATTCGTGGGTCTACATTTCTCTCCATAACAAAGGATTCCCAGAGTAGGGGGAAAAAAATGTTTTAGTTAAATTGCTTTTTAATTCTGCTTAAAAAAATCTGATACCAAAAATGAAAGAAATGTATACTCAAATACTCAGAAGTTAACTTTTTCAGGTACAAAACAGCAACTAGTCAGAATTCCAGAGCCTGAATCTGAGCTAAGTTTTCACTCCTCACCAAAAAAGTCAGATTTATATTTTAAAAAGTGTTTTAAAGAATATGAATCTGATTTACTTTTTACAGTAGAAACTGCATCATGATGTCTCAGTGTAGTTTAAACTTTTAATATGTGAATTATGCTCTGAAGCTCTTTCAAAAGTTTGAGTAAATGTAGGCTTTGGATAATGACCGTTAACTGTCTATGAAAAGTTTATATTTATTTTGTCCTGATCTATTTCTTAGAGTCATTGAGGAAGGAATAGAGTGCACCAGAGAGTCACAGACTCAATTTATATGGCTGAAAACAGGAGGCATATTTGGCATTAAAGGCACTTGACGCACCAAAAGGAGTTTCAGGATGTATTTAGTTTTCATACTATATATTTTCAGTATGTCTAAGTGATATTTAATATATTTTAGATAGTATAATCCAAAGTTACTGATATATTAAAAAAAAAACCTAAATGACTGACCCATTATGGACGTAGATGCTAACAATAGCAGGTGACTGTACTTTGTCTAGTCACTGCCTAGCTTCTTTTATCCACTATTAAGTTGTGTCACAGAAAAACTTAATTCTTGCTTATTATAAATGCATGTTGCTACAAATTACTCTGGATGAGCACTACTTGAAATTCAAAATTGAGATTAACTAAAAGTGACACTTTGGGAGGAAGATTAGTTTGGGGCAAATGAAGTTAATTTGTTCATAATTTTATGCTTTGAAAAGCAAATACCTTTTCATGACACTTGGCTCAGTAATGTTTTTATTATTAAAATGAATAATAAAACTTCATAACCTTATCCTTTCTAACAGAAGTATAACAAATGTTAAAAGTTAGCAAAACATGTTTTCTTTTAATATTGTAATGTCCTTGTAAAACAGACTCTTGTAATTGGTGCTACTGAATACTAAAGTATCGATTGTAGTATTAAATCCCACTTTTTATGGTGTCTACTGTATACCAGTAATCATGATTTTTTGATGTCTATAAAAGACTGAACAAGTAATATCTCCCTTAAAAAATATTGTGGTTTCTATGAAAGTCTTTCTGTGACTGTGTAAAACTGGTATTTATGATAATCTCTTTAGGGAGATATGTTAAAATCTGTATTTATAGATCTTTTGTAGTCATTTTATATATACACATATGTTAAATACCTTTCTTCTATTTTTACCATTGACAACTACAAAGATATCACAGAGAGTTAATGTTTAATCTTCCATCTCAAGTGCTGTTAGTTGAATTCTTATTTAGGTTCCAGTAAAAATGAAGTTGGTGCAGTAGAATATCAGCAAGCCTGATTCCTTGGTCAGATTAGTGAGGAACAAATTTGGATGGAAGTATCCAGAAGGTTTCGAGGGACAGGGGTGCCTATATTGTATTTGCACCATGCTGTTCTTTAAGCTGTTCATTGCTTGAGGAATGGATAGTGGTGATGATGGTGATGGTGATGGTGATGATGATGATGATAATGATGATGATGATTCCTCTCAGTAGTAAAACTTAAGCCAAAGCAAATCTCACACATGCAGGGAAAGAGACAGATAATTTAAAAAGAAAACAAAAGACAAACTTCCTTGTCATTCCCTTTCTTCTAGAATCTAAATCCATGCCATAAAAACACAAAAAAAGTTTCAGTTTTAAGTTCTTGAAATTTTTTCCAAGGTGACTCAATGTTGCAGATTGCTCTTGCCCTAGAAATATCCTCGATATAAACTGTTAAAACAGGCACTCTCTTACTCTTTTTTTTTCCTGAGTTTTTGCAGTCTTATAAAGAATGCTTTGTAAATTCCTAATATGTTACTTTCCTCTTAAATATACCAGGTTTTTCTCAGTACCTACTGTTGAGAACAGAGTAAATTAACTATAGTGACCCTCCTTTCTTCTTTTTCTTTAAACTAGAATGCTGCAAACACTTTGTGCTGAAGTGACATGCTTAAATTCAAGTGCTCAGGTATCCATAACCTTGTTTCAAAGTGCATTTATCAGTGTGTATATTTAACACAGTCTGCTGAGGAAACACGCTACTAATCTCACGTGTATTTCTTAAAGTAGTATTTTAATCCACGGAGTGCACTTGGACTAGCAGCTACTAGGTCTGCTTTAGCTTTATTTTCCAGTATGTTTGTGCTGTTTAGAAGGTGCACAGTGTATTTCTATGGATGGAATGAAACGTATTTCGTAATTGTTCTGAGTTACACTGGTATGAAATTTAAGAATTTCAGGATGTAGAAGACTCATATTGCAGCTTAAATTAAGATTTTTTTAAAGTATCAAATGATATTGTGTGAGTCACGGGGGTCTAAATTTTAAGGTTAAGATCTGTAGGTTCTTGGGCAAAGAGCATTTTTATTGAAAGTGAATGCAGAACAATCCTGTAAGCTGATTACACATGTAACCACTATGTAGAAACAGTGGTTTGTGAGAAGAGATTTTATTCAGGGTTTTTTCAAGTTTCTCAGATGAAGTAAAGTGTTTAAATAATAGACTAGTGATTAAAATAGCCTCAGTAATTTGAGTCATAATATAACATTGTGTTAATGAAATATTTTATTCATTTTAAAGCTGTAACACTGATTTTGAAAAATAGGAGCACAGATTTTGTGGTAGGTAAGGCAAATAAATTGTTATACAAATTTATAAAAGCACTTTTCATAGTAATTTTCATGTGAATTATTTTGTATGTTAATATGAGAATCTAAAATCAAGTAGAGATCATTACTAATTTTCACGAGTTACTGCATATTGAGGCTTATCAAGAATTATTTGTTCAGTCTCAGGGTAACTTCTCAACAGGTGTTTTCAACGAAGGCCTGGCTGAGAAGAGGCTGAGGACTTCTTCACTGTTGGGAGAATTTCCAGTTTTATTTGAACATCTGTGTTTTCAGATTTTTTTGTAGCACTACTGCAAGTCATTTCAATATGAACTCATAGAAGAAAATATATAGAGACAGCAGAATAAGATCTACTAAAATAAATTTTACAAAAGAATACATTCTCATGTGGTGTTTTATAGTTCAATTTTAAAAGATTCATATTAGGATTGACTTTAGACTTTTTATGCTTGGAAGAGAAAATCCTTTTGGTATATGTGCATGGCCTTTTCAATAAAAAGGAATTAAACACATGGTAAATACAGTCAATCCAAATATATAAAAATGAGATTGCAGCATAGAGGACTAAAGTAGTGTACCATAGACAATAAACTCAGTATTTTGGAATTAAAATGTGAAAGAAAAAGTATATCTTTACTAGCAACATTATCCGTTGTCTGCCTTTAGTCCCACTTCTCTAACACAAGAGATTCTTGACTATAGGGACTGATGAGCTCCCAAGATGGTGATCTTTAAAAGTTCATATTCTAGTATGTTAGTGATTTCAATAACAAACATAAAATGTGTGAATAATTTCTTCATATATAATTTTGAGGTTAATTTTCTGCAATGTTGTTCTAAGATAGCACAGTTTGTTTGGTTACATGCACTCATTTCCATAAACATTATATACACATCTACTTATAAGAGGAATGATGGGCTAAATAGGAAGGGGATGTCTCTTTCCTATAGCAGGCCTCCAAGAGTGTCTTCTCCACTTGCCTTTTTTTTTTTTTTAATTTTTAAAAGTTGGAAGGATTAATTCCTACTTTAAGTTAACATGAGTACATAATCATAACACATTTTTTCGGTTTTACCATATATTAAAAATAGTATAAATAAGGTACAAAAAAACCTAAAAGATAATCAGCCATCAAGGTATTTTGAGTTTCTTTGGAGAATAATTCAAAATTCAAATTATTATCATCATTTTTAATACATTGTTACTTTTATTCTTAGTTTTGTGTGCACCTATGAAAATCTCAGCTCCAATGTAAATTTGGGCGCATTTGTTTATTTTGCAATAAATGAAAACACAAAAGTATAATTTTTTTAATTATATGAATTAGAAACCTGAGAACCTTGTTTTTACAGTTAGTTGATATAACTACTCATAGGTAATAACCTCTTCATCCATTAGTTTTTAGTTTTCAACAAAATTTCTAAAATACCAGCCAGGTAAAATATTTCATCATCCTTCCACTGAGATGATAACTCATCAGTCTTTTAAAAATGTAAGAGTAGGATAATTTTAAATTTTTCTGAGCGTATGAGTGAGTTTATAATTTTACTTAAGTTCTATGAGTGAATTTATAATTTCAATAAATATTATCATATCCAAGTCTACTTGGAGGATTTTGGAATTTTATTCTTGGCATCTTCATGTTATTTAAGGCTGTGTGTGATCGTGAAAACTATCAGATCATAGAAAAGTATGTCCTAAAATTCCAATCTCAATTGCTTGAACATCATTTTTAGTCAAGAAAAAAAATTTCTAGGTTCTAAACCATTATTGATCACCTGTGACCATATTCAAAACACATTAAAAACATTAAAAAAATAAAAACAAACAGAATTTCCAGAAACTCCTTAATAAATTTGAAGTTATATATTATTCACTTTTTTACAGTGCATATAGATTTATATATGAGGTTAAAATAAGTTGGTTACTCTTAAAATAATCTCAAATACCTCATTAAAGGATTAAGAAATATACATATTTTAAAATTTTAAAAAATTAAAAATCTCCAGATAAGTATCTAATACTATTTACAAATATAATATTTATATTTTCTTATGTTTCACTACCACTATCAGGCTTCACATTTTTTACTGTTAGTGCTGCTTATGTAATACAATGCAATAGAAATATATCTATAAAAATAAAAGGTATAAATTAAGAAAATATTTAATGTTAAGATTAATAAAGGGTTATATGCACTTATTGCAGTGAAGTTTGGCTCTGCCTATATTTATGAAAATGTGAATCATAAAACTTCTTGGCAAAATTAAAGTATGTGTATCCATGTATATATATCTCCCATATAACGTATATAAATACTCAAGCACAAATACTAGCCCATTTTATACCTTTTAGTTCCAAGGCAGCTCTCCTCTTTTTAATGAAAAATTTTCAAAAATTTTATTTATTTTATTTATTTGACACAGAGAGAGAGAGAGAAAGAGATAGAGACAGAGAGCAAGCACAAGCAGGGAGAATGACAGGCAGAAGGAGAAGCAGACTCCCCGTGGAACAGGGAGCTGGATGTGGGACTCCATCCCAGGACCCTGGGATCTTGGCCTGAGCCAAAGGCAGATGCTTAACCAACTAAGTCAGCCAGGTGCCCCAGCTCTCCTCATTTTAAGGATGACCTCAAACCTTCATTTTTTCTTTGAAAATATATTAAAACTTGATGATTGCGCTATTTTCAAACTTCACACATTTTCAAGTTCCTTAAAGTAGAGCCAGTTGTTCTAGAGCAGAGAAGAAGTTGAAGAATGACTGGCCTTCAGTGGACAATAGGTTGGAGTTTATGGAGATGAAGAGAAAAAAATTTTCATCCAAGTTTCTAATTCTTTCGGGAGGATGGTGGGATGGCTGGAGGTATTGTGAGAATATATACCTTGATCCTGATGATGAAACAACCACAGGGGTAAGATGAGGCCGTTGGAACTGAACTCATGCCAGTTAGGAAGTAAAACTTAACTTCCTTATGCTGATAAGCCTTGCAATACACTCAATAGTGGGTAAATTCTTACAAATGCACCTGCTAATTATGATATTAGTCATTGCTCCAGAATGTATTCCCCTCAGTGATACTTCTGTTTAATAAATCCCACAGGGCAGTATCTTAAAGTCATATTTTAGTAAAGTCATCAGGGAAGTCGTTTTTTTTTTTTTTTTTTCCCCTGTACTGAATTCCTTTAACCAATGACTGTATATTTGATAGAGAATGGCATAAAGTTCATTTTGTCCATCAGTTTGAAGATACTGTGACTTCTGCCACCCACCTACAAAACACTTTTAAAGTTCATCAGACCTACACCAATCTATTGTCTACTATTTAAGTAGAGGAGACGTTGACAAGAGTTTCCTTCAGTGGTACACAGTATTTTATGGTTAGTCATAGCTTTCACCACCAGCTTTGACAGTGATATATTGCTATCCTTTAGTCTCCTGAAATAAATTATCTATAATAAAGAAGTCTGTAATGACATCAACATTCCCAGCTGTGACTAAGCAGAAGTTTTCTTGTGCTTCCTTGCTGCTGTAGAAGTTCAATATTTTTTAGGTAAAGCCAAAAAAGAAAAAAAAAAATAGACAAAAAGACAGATGCAAAATTGTTGGCTGTGTGGGTGGCATCTTTCCCTCGTATGCACAAAGTTCTTCCAGTGATAGACTGTAAAATCGGTTTCAGACAGTGAGAGAATCTCTTGATATACATGTGACACACTTCTATCCGTTCTGGTCTTAGTGACACTCTGATTACCGGTATTTGTAGGCCTTGCCCTGGATCTATTCCAGGCAGTTTTATTGTAGTGAAATGGCTCTTACAGTTCATTGAGCATCTAGCATAACTGTGCTGAATATGATTGGCGCGTTTGCATATATTTATTCAAAAAATAAGGCAGTTAAACAGCATAATTATGGGAAAATGAATCATAACAATAAAAGACCATTTAAGTTAACAAGCTTTGTGATCAAAGGATAAATACAGGTTGGATAAATGAGACTTTAGATGTAACGAATCTACATAAATAGACTTTGGTTTGATTAGAGGAATAGAATATATTAAAATAATGGTATTAGAAATGCATTTTGTTTTAGTAATTTTGAAATATTTAAAGACATGTTATTTTCTTTATGTTTCTACTCAATAATATATTCAAGAACCATATTTATATTGGATGCAAAATGGGCAAGGTACAGATAAGTATAATCATGTAAGCTTGTTTGGCTCTGGAATACACTCTGAACAGTATTTATTATTTTTTAAACTTATAATGTTTTTGATTGATTTTTAATTATTGGAACACATTAAAGGGACCATATAAAGGACAATTTCTTGTTTACTCTCTTTATCAGCTAAAAGCAGCCTTTGTAGAATTTGAAAGTGAGAGCATTAAAACTCTATTTCAAGTTTTCAAAGCTATAACTTTATAATTGTTTCTGCAGATACATACTGTTTTTAAGAGACACTAGTTACATGTTTGTAAATTATATTAATGCATAATGTGGATAATTCAGAAAAATTCCAATGCTATTTTGGTGGCATATATATATATATTTTAATAACAGATTTAACTTACAATGTGACTAAATAATTTCTTTTAACAAGTATGGTTCTTTAGATATATTTTCTTCAGCTTCTTTCGGTGCTAACTTTTAAAAAATATAATTTAGGCGTAAGTCAGCAATTGATATACCTCTTTACCAGTATTTCTGCCTGAATCATTAATAATCACTGCTGAACAGTGATTGGATTACAATTACACCTAGAATTTTCATGCCCTCCAATTCAATAAAACTCAAGTTGAAATATACACATATTTCCTAAATTCCAGTAGCTTACTTTTATAAAGTGGAAATGCAACAGGTATTTTATTATAAGCAGAAATGGTCACAGTGGCTTAAATATCTTTCTTATTTCTATAACCCAATTTTACACTATCACTGTCTTAGATAAATTCCTAAATATTTATTTGCCACTTGCATCAGTTTTGAAACCTAAAATGATAGTTTTTACCTTCAAGATAAATATCTTTTCAATTCACAGGCCCCAATATAAATGCCTTTGCTTAAATCTGTTTATTTTCTTTTTCACATAGCATAATTTATCAGAGTAAACAGAGATTGTTTTATGACTGAATATTCAATAGATTTTTTTGCTATTTAACCAGAGCAATTCCAATATGCGGAACTGATATCTATAAAAGAAATTCACCTACGATTACCATGAGAAGTATTTTCTTACCAGAGTGTAAAGTGGCCAATATGTGCTTTATTGCCAATATTTCCATTTCAGTGGATGATATGACAGTAAGAAATTAGAATGTTTGAGACATAATATAATTAAAATCTCAGCAAATTTACTAAGAAAAAATATTATCATTTAGTATTTTTGGGGAAAAAAAAGGGAGTTAGTTCCAAAAGGGGTATTTTCCATCTCAAACCTGATAATTGCTTAATGATACATCTTTGTATAAACATTTGTTAGAAAAGCTTTCCAAACATCCTTAAAAATTATTTGCTTTGATTTCCATGGTTCTGTCACCAAAAATAGAATATTGTCTAAATATTGGTGAATTCTATTGTGGTGTCTTCTTGGGACACAAAAGTCTTGCTTTCTATTTTGCTTTTGCAGTTTTGCATCTATTTTAAAAACATTTATCCCAAATCAACTTATTGCATTAAGAATGTGAATAAGGGGAGTTATAAGTCATGAAAAATAAAAGAGAAATCAATCATTTATTTTTATTATCATTATCATTAAGATGGAATTAAAGATTACATACAAACTTATCTTCATATAATTTCAAGGCAAGACACTTGATTGCTTTATTTTTATTATTATTTTAAGCTTTATGTGACCTCCTGTTACATTAATGTATTTTGTTTTGTTTTAAGTCATTACCTAATCTCTTATTTTAATCTTGTTTGATTAAGAAAGTTTGGAGGTACACTTGATAATTGTATCTTACTTGGCATGGTATGCCTGGAATATGTTTGCAGTTTTAAAAAACAACAATGATGGTGCTAATGCATGAATCTAAGTGTAGAGTAAGATAGCAGGTTATTGAAATTATGTGTGTGTGTAAGAAAAATAACAAACATTTTAATACAACAGATTGAAATAAAAAGTCTATAACCTTGCACTTTTAGCATTGGCAGATGCACGGATAATAGTAATTATTAGCTACATTTCCAGATCCTGACCTTCTAGGAAAGCTACTATTTATCTCTAAATGGTAATAAGGCAGGAAATATGTGAACTATCCTATTACACAAATCCCACTCAGAGGAATTTCTAAGGGTTATTGGCAAAAGCCTATTCTACAGTGTGGCCCTGATATCAGATGTGCCAATATCAACAAACAAAGCTATATGCCTAAGTGGAGAGAAACTAAAAGAATTAAAAGACAAGGAATACATTTAAGGAGAATTTCTTTTTTCTGGTTTTGAGCATAAGACTTTCTACGATTTTTTTTTATAATCAAGACAATTACATAGTAATTTGGGTTAGAATGCATGCCCAGTTCCCCATCTCAAAACCCAATTTGTTACCACCTGTGGCTATTTCTATTAAAAAAAAAAGGAAACATAATTACTATGAGTCTCAGCAGTCTTAGAGTAAATTTTTGCAATTACAATACCTCCCTCGGGCAGATGTGTGAAAATGGCAGATTAATTCCTGCCAGGATCTTTCTGTTCCTCGTTCATTTTTAGGTTTGGTGTTCCTGCTTATTAGAGTGGCTCTGTTTGCTCTGGTTAAAGGTTATGTCAGTGTTTCCATAGTAAATCTCTAGAAATAAAGATCCACAAGTCAGCCATTAAATTTTGCCTTAGGCGAAAAGTTGACATGTAATGCTTTAGCAAAGGGGTAGATAATATTTTCCATCACGCTCCTCTGTTGCCTGATTAAGTTTGAAGTACATGGTAGTAGGACCATTTGGCAGTGTTGGAAAAAGCAGGACAGCTGGGAGGTAAAAAGGAAAGTGCAGTCTTTTGAACTATAAAATAATATTTAATCAGCAGAAGTCAGTGCAAGTATTTTTTCTTCTATGCTTCATCCTAAAGCTACATAATGCATAGGAATTTTAAAGAGCCATAATAAAGATATTGATACTGGGATGACTAACAAGAGGTTTAACACCCTACCTATTTCCATTCATTCCTTCTTTGGTTGTGGTATGTAGACTTTGTTTCTGTAAAGATCTAATTGTTCTACACACAAAATAATGAATATTATTAAATGTCAACAGTTTTAAAACTCTGGATCAATGTTATAACTATTAGCAAAGCTAATTTGTCACAAAGCAGCTTAAATAGCTGAATATTGGAGGACAGGGACCATATAACATCTTGCTTGTCTCTGTAGTTGGGAGAACCTAGCATGGTTTCTAATACATAGTAAGGACTTAAAAATATGGATTCTTTATAATCCTCTGATCACTGATCAGATATGAGCTGGAGTTTAGATCCAAACCTAGAAATTACAGAGGTCAAAGTCTAAGATATTATTTATATAAACATCCTGGTAAACAATTTATTTGAAGGTGGCATATTTTGATAATTTTTATTTAAAATAGTTACCTTCTTAATAACTACAATGAAAATTCCTATACAATTATATTGATACTATTACAAGTTCATGGGAAAAAATGATCAAAGTTCACGATTATGAACATCAAACTTTCAGTGAATTTGTTTATATATATACACACACATACACACATAAAAATGTGTCTACATTTATATATATATGTATATGTATATATATATATATATATATATATATATATATATATATACTGTATCTCAAGAGCAAGTAGTGTTGGTAAGAGTATATCTTTTGTCTTTTGCCCTATTCCTTGATATGCTTTATAAAGTATTAAAACTGCACAATTAAAATGTTATGTCTCTTTGTTAAGGCTTTAAGAATCATACAGCTCTAGTAAATTATTAAGAAAATAATGTGATTATTTTATCTATGGGACTTTTTTAATGAAATGAAATTATAGATAAACCATAAATAGTAATTTTAGGATTATATTTATTTGTATTTGTTAATATATAATTTTATGATTTAATCACTTTGGTACCAACCATTTGCCATCTGATAATGGGAAAAGAATATCACCGTGGGCAATAATCAATGTGCATTATAATAATAATCCAACCTACAAAATTTTTCTCAAAATTTCAGAATCTATTTCACGTAGGTGGTATGAAATTTTTATGCACATATTGAGGAAACATAAGCTAAGCATTTATATAAACAGTATGTTGCCCATTTCAGTATTGTTATTTAAAACACATCTACAACCTACAGAGTTATTCAATCCATAATCATAAATTCACTTAATAAATAAAAAAAATTAAAAAGCTCTTAATTGAAATAATTCACTACTTTTAAGCTATTCTAGGACTTAATTACTATTTATCTAAATTTTAAACTTTAACTGCAAAATCCATATCAAACAATAAGGAGGTTTGATAGAGTAAAGTTTTCAAGTAGAATGAGCTTTCAAACCATATTAAAAATTTAATTCTCTCCTCTTGCCATATAGTTGGGATACAAAGTGAAAGAAAAAATAATAGAAAGGAGCATAGAAATGCAAATTTAAGAAGTTTAGAATTCATTGTCAGTTAACATTCAAAAACAAGAGAAAGACTTTCCGAAAGTTTTAAATGAATACTATATAAGATAAACCAACAAATAGCAAGTTCTCAGCGGGGACATTTAAATCCACAATTATCCAAACATTGTAATTTGAGCACCTCTGTAAATTTACTCTGGAATATTTGGCATTTTGGGGAAAGAAGGCCTAGCAACAATGGGTGCTGCTCTCTCCAGAGGATGCCAGGCTGGTCTTGCTTTCCTGTCACTAAGAGAAGCCTGAGTACTGGGAGCAGATACCCTCTCAGAAGATCAGAAACTAGGCCTGTAATCGTTCATATTCTGTCTGAATTTTACTCATTTCTCTGAATGTGCTTTTCTTGAACTATCATACATGCTTTCTTTTAAAAAATACAGCTTAGAAATCTACTGGAAATATGACTTCTAAACAATGTTGGAAAAAATGTGAATGTCCAATAAATATACCAGGTTTTGTGCATTTATATTAGTCTTCACATAAAGCCATAAAATCTGAAAATATATTACTTGTTTAGAAATTTCAAAAAGCTGTTTAGATATTTGAAAATTATCATCAAAACACATTGTTTGAAACAAAAGGAAGGGAATTATTATTTATGTCTTATGCTGACTTTTTCTGATTGTTTTCTTCTTATTCTTTTCATCTGGTCTCTTTTCTGTGATATCCATTCAGAAAATATATTTTTACAGGGATACTTTAAGAACATTGTACATTTACATCTAATGTAAATACTTTTAAAGAACTCAGATACCGTTTTTTATCACCTTAAGCTGTGTTTAACTATATGTACATTCAGACCTCAGATGCCTATATTTGATTCCTATAGTAGAGCTATAGAGGGGTGGGTTGAATTTGAGAAGGGTTGGATTAAATAATATTATGTTTAGCATTATGAAAATGCATTTAATAGATGAGAAACTTTTGTTTATTAGTTAAAATAAAAAGCTTTTTGGATTTCCTTTCATCTAGACTTTAAGAGATAACATATTGATTTCTTTTATATAAAAGCAATAAATTGCATAATTCCTTCCTTTTATTCTTTGGGCAGGGATGTGCTCTACTGAGATATAGTAGAGATAAAATCCTCCACTTGCCGTTCCTAAAACAGAACATTTAATTTTTTTTTTTTTTTTTGAAGTAAACTCTATGGCCAACTTGGGGCTTGAACTCACAACCCTGAGATCAAGAGTTTAACGCTGTACCAACTGAGCCAGCCAGGTACCCCTAGAACATACAATTTTTTAACCACTTGATAAACCTTCTTTATATATTAAGCTTATGCAGGTCAGAGAAACAGACTAATGTATCAGTTTATAACATAAGGAAAGGAAATTTATAGTTAAACTTACTCAACAAATACCTTTGAAGTATTTTCATTACAATTTTCCTAATGAGCCTCAGTGAACTTGGGCTTCATTTTAAGTACTCATCATTTAGCTAGAGAAGTCAGATCTCCCAGGACACATCTGTTATTTAATGATATTAGAGTTTGGGTTTTGTTTGGTGTAAATGTAGGATGGTGATGGAAAGGCACCAGGGGTAGGAGAGGAAAGGAGCTCTGATTCAATATCCCCAGGTAATATGATATAAATAATTGGAAAATGGAGATATCATTTCAGTTGGTTAATTGTAATAAACCCATTATCTTGTTAGAGCATTAAGGTAGAATCAACATGTTGGGAAACAGATAAAAGGTGCATGAAAGCATTTAAAATTCAATCATTAGGTTTCATTGCACCCATCTGCTCCCAGGAAATATAATTGGAAATTTGATTCATTGACCTTTAGCTGCCATTTTGGACCACAGTTTCAAAATCTATGTTTTCAAGTTGGACATTTGAAGTTAATTTGATAAGAGCCATTTTTGGTACATTTTTAACCCAATTACGTTTTTGAACAAAATTTGAAAACATAAAATCAGGCCTAATGGGCTGGTGTATATTTGACAAAGAGTCAGCATAGTTATTTAATCCTGGATCTGGTTAAAGCAACTGATGTTCAAATTCATTAAGGTTTCGATTAACTAGAGGGACTGCTGAACTTTTTACTGTTATTTTATGCATGAACTCCTGCCTCTCATTAATTATTCTCTGAGTCCATATTATACTACTTTATACTTACAATATCCAATTACTCTAAAGTTATATACCATGGCACAAGAAAAAAAAAAGCAATATTTAGTACTTTAGGTGGTTATCCTGAATTTTAAAAATTTTTGCACCTCTCTCAATCCTTTTTTGCCAACATAATAGGGTGCCACAGAATCTTCCCCAAATATTTCTTGTCTTCACTCAGAAGAGTGATATATGATAAAATTATGTGCCTAACACAAGAAATACATTATGTAAATTGATCATCATTTCTTGTCAGCATTTGTGTATTGCTACACTCACTGAAGTTCATGTAACTTGGAAACGAGTCATGATTAGACAGGTGTTTCTTCGCCTATGAGATCAAATTTCTGAAATATTTATATAGTGATGAGCCAGATGTACACAGCTTAACCTTATAATCCCATTTCACAGCTTTTCCAAATACTTGGAAACTTGTTAAGTAGGAAACTGATTATTTTGGCAGCATATCTCCATTAATAGGATTCAGATCTTCCTTGTTTACAAGCCAGTGCTGCTAATACCATCTAGTATATTAAATCAACAGGGAAACTGAAAAAGTAGAATCTATCCAAGGGCTAATTGACAGGGAAGTCTTTTCTAAATCTTTTTAATGTGTTTTTTATTGACTTCATAATATCAGAACACACATAGCGCAGGTGAATGATATAACTGTTTGGGATACTATGCTACTACCAGTTTGGAATGAAGTAGTTACATCTCAGACTCTCCGTGCTTCTATTGTAATCTTGATATAAGCCACATAAGACCATGCATCCGCTCTTTACAAATATTCCTTTCAATATCATCTCAATTGGAAGGTTTACTGTCATTTGACATGTGAAATTATTTTAAATGCACTCATCTTTTTTTTAAATGAATAGAGGCAATACAGAGTAATGTAATAATGTGTCATAATTTTCATTATGCTTATTTATTGGTTCTGCAATAATAGACGGAGAGCTTATTGTTATGCTTTCAGCCTGAGCTATTTATGTACTATGCTGCTAGGTGCACCATTTCATATTGTGATGTTCTGTCCTCTTAAGAAAAGGGGTATTGGGAACCTTAAATCAAATTAGGCTACAGGAAGAGTTTTATACTTTGTCTTTTTTATATTATGTGGCTAGCTTTTATAAACTACCTAACTCTGCTTGAATAAACTCATGGTCCTTCAGAGACAGGAAAAAACCTATTTTTTCAAACTATATATGACAACCTGATTCCGTTTTTAAAAGAAGGAAGGAGAAAGCAGGCTATCAGAAAAGGGAAAAATTCTTCCATTTTTTTCACTTCTTTTTGGGAAAAATTATCTACTTTGTGTTTTATATTCATACAAAAATGTGCCTAATGTACATATAAGCAGGGCACATAATATTTTTTTAAAAAACCATGGAATTAAGTAATCTATAAAGAAGAGTTTTTTAAGGACAATGGAAAGGTAAATATATGAGATTTTTGGACCCTTGGTTTTTGTGCTCCATGACAGGTATTCTAAAGATGAAGCTGCTCCACTGAGACTGTGCTTCTAGACCTGTGTAGTTGAGATTCAGGCACTGCTAGTCTATTGCCTTTTGGATTTCAACTACTCTAACATTGAACTTGTAGTCGGCCCCCAGGGATGAATTGGCTACATTTGACTGCAAGGCCAGTTACCTCTTTCCTATTTGATTTTCACCAAATCAATAGTTTCCCTAGAAGAGATTTTACTGTTGGGAATAACAACAACTCTTAACTCTTATATGCAAAAAATCCAAGTTTTTGCATTAAAATAATTTCAGATTTTTTTGTGCAGTATATGCATCTTTGAGTTTCTCTCTTTTTTTCCCAAAATTAAATGATTATGTCTTTATTTATTTATAGTCACTATAGTCATGTTTATAGTCATTTTGTATTTTAAGAAGAATTTTTACTGCAAAACCTCTGCTGAAAATCCATACCTAAAACAACACCTGGTGTATCATAAGAACTTGTTACATATTTGTGGACTGAAAATAGAGAAATTTGCATTTAAAAAGTTATAAAATTGCTTATAATTCAGTACTCAGAGGGGGCTATTGCTAACCTTTTGTTTTTCGGATCCACAGTCCCTTCTCGGACCTGAACTGATCTAAGACTATTTTTAACCTTTACTTGTTCCACTTAGTGTTAATATGAACATTTTTTACTGAAGAAATATTAAGATGTTTAAATTTGAGGTGTTGTACCATTCCCTGCTGGGATGGGTAATACATGACATGTACAACAAAATGTCATTCTGAAATATGAAAGAGTTAGGGATTACAAAACATGTCTGAGTGCAAGGATTTTTAACAAGGGATCGTAACCTATCTTCCCATGCTGTGAAGTGCACACACATGCACGACACACAACTAGATTTTTTACAGGTATATACTAAACATAATATCTTATGCTGCTTTTTGCCCAAAATTATATAAATATATCATAGATAGACATCATTCCATGTCAGTGATGTAGTTTCATATTATCTTAACAATGCTGGAATTCTGGGCCAATTAATGGATAATTCATTTAATCAGTTACTCCCTGATTGACAATTTGAGTCTTTACACTGAGACTCAATTCCCAAGGTTCTTGGTTAAAAAAAAAAAAAAAGTTTTCAGTCCAGAGCAAGTTGCTTAACTTTTTTTTCTGTTTTCTTATTAAGTGTTATACTATTTGCTACTCATAGAGCTATCATAAGAATTCAAGATGAAATATGATTATGCATATAAATGATATAATCAATACTAAATGTTGAATAACACATATGGTTATTGTTGTTGCTTACAGCAAATGACATAAAACATTGAAGCAGTTAGGGTACTGATATGCAGGCATATTTTCCATAAAAACAATATTTCAGTTGGCCCAAATGTTAGCAATTGTACAAGAGTACAATTTCATTCCAGAATACTTATGATTAAAAAAAAGTAATTTTACTGGAATGCTAATTTATTTTATCACAAATTTCCATTTTGACCTCTCTAAACCAGGATTGGTTTTTTGGATTTTGCTTTAGTGTTAAGTAGACATTTTAAAAAGTGACCAATTTTTGATAGACCATCTTCCAAAAAAATAATTTCCAGATATTTTAAACTTCTTACACAACCAAAGTAAACTTTGAAGTGGAAAGATGTTATTAAGTGTTCCTTAAGAACTGTCCTTTTTTATTCAGGGAGACCTTGTGGGAAGAAAAGCTCACACCAGGTAGAAACCGAAGAAAAGTTTCTACAGAACTGTTGTAGGGCAATGAATACCAGAAAGTTAGAGACATCTAACTTCTGATTCAGATAACATCTGATTTCATTTACACTTCTTTTCATGTGAGAAAACTGAAGCACAGAAATGTTACTCACATATATACAGCTAGCTAGGAATAGAGAATTAATGTCATCTGACTCAGAGTTTAGGGTTTTTGTTCCTATACCAGTTGGGATATCATGTTTGACATACATTTCTATTGAGGTATCTATGGAGTATGAAAACATTGCATAGCATGAATAATTGCTACTATGAGTTACTACAACTTAGTTCCTGGAATGCAGGTCAATTTGGCAAAGAATTCTTTAAGGCCTCCATATACAAAGCTTCAGAAACTCTGCTGGGACCTATGTACTTATGACACATTGTCACAGGGTCTGACAACCAGCAGTAGCTTCAAGAGGTTCTGTAAGTTGGTCCAATAAAGTGAAAATACATCAAAAACTAATGATGTGATATATGGTGATTAACATAACATAATAAAAAAAATAAAGTGAAAATATTGCCAAATTTTGGAGACTCCAGAAGCAGCCCAGGATCATCAGATTTGATCATAGAACTGGCTTTGATTCTTTTATTTGAATCAAAGTTGTCCAGTAGACCTCATTGCTTTTATCTGTGTTTAAGATGATTCAGAGCTGAACAATTACAGGAACAAAAGCCATTCAAGGGGGTGTGACCTGGTATCAGAACTCAGTAGGGAGCATTGATTAACAAGCATTATTAGAATGAAAGTAATAAATCTGTAAAATACATCAGACAATGATAAATAGACTAGAAAGCAAAGCATAATACACACAAAAGGAAGATGGATCATTACAGCACTTGCAGGCTTTTTATTTGAAAGAGTGCAAAATTTTAAGTCAAAAGAAACTCGTTCCTCTTACTTACTCATATTGGGATCTCCAGCTAGCCTTTCATGAATTCCACAGGCCTCAGTTTCTCCATCCATAAAATAGAAATTATAATGGTTCCAGCTGGTGAGGTTGAAAGGAAGGAATAGATTTGGAGAGGTTGAGAAACAATGACAAAAATCACCCTGTAAAAAACATAAGGAAGCACAGGAGACAAAGGACCAAGAACAGAAGAGTTCTTTTCTCTGGGAAAGAACAGGTTACTTACTCTTATTCTAAGTACACTCTAGAGGAACTTGTAATACACTTCAGGAAACTTAATGTGTCTAAGTGCATTTTGTTTTCAGGTGTTCCCGCGATGGTACTGTTTCCACAGTTTTAAGTAGTTTGGGATTGAATATAAACATGCTACAAATCACCTAACATTGAAATCCACTTAAAAAAAAAAAAAAAAAAGAACAGTTTTTCCATAAGGCACCTTCCAAATACAAACTCTGTGAGAGAAGTCTGTCCCACAGAGGATGAACATGACTTGTGGTTTGTTTTTTGTTTTTTGTTTTTCTTAAACTATGACCTAATTAAAAAGAGTGCTTATGTGAAAATGCCTCATTAGTATTTTATCTACAGGAGTGAACAGAGTGAAAATTTTAATTTTAAGGTTAAGAACTGAGACTTAGTTTTTCTAAGCCAGGAGCCTGCAACATTTTCTGTTAAGGGTGAGATAGTAAATATTTTAGGGTTTATGGGCCATACGGTCTCTGTCACAACTACTCAACTCTGCCATTGAAGCATGAAAGTGGCCATAGATAACATATAAATGAAAGGGCATGGCTGAATTCCAATAAAACTTGATTTTCAAAAATAGTGGGCCACAGGCCAGGGTTCACCAACTATTTTTATAAGGCATTACTAATTGTTAACATTTCTTCATTTCTTTCCATTTGTGTATTTTTTTTAAAAAAAACTGTACCATGTAAATTATAAATAGTCTCTAACAAGATCAAGGTATTTGTCCATTATTTCAAAATTAGATATGGAAGAATGCAGGCCTATTATCTCATGAAACGATTGTGTAGGTAAGACTGCTGCTTTTACTACGGGAGAAAAAATTCTTAGAATTGAAGTCTCCAAGCAAAGAAAGCTGGGGATACTTGAATTAGGTATTAAGTGTCAGTCTGATAAAGAGTAGAGATAGTTCATTTCATTTTGTGCTAATGTTTAATTAAAAATCTGTTAACATTAGTAAAGACACTTAGCTTTATTTTAATTTCAGGTATGAATGCCAACCTAAAATAGACTCTTTCCATTGAATCATACATTTTGAATGTGATACTTATTCCTGTATTTCAGAGGGAAAATGATAAATATTCTAGTAATCTAATAGTCATAAATTTGATTAATAATTAATTTTTTTCCTTCAAATTTAGGAATGCCTTTTACTTTGTAATAGTCATTTCGGAGGACAGGTCTTTCAAATTCTTTGTATATTATCTCCTAAATTTTCATAATTTTTTTCTCACATTACTCTTTTCTTTTTCAAACCAGAAATTCAAATACAATGGATAATTTTTTTGAAAATTTAAATTTGATTATGATTTTTGTTATTTTGGAAAGCATAGTAAATTATCTTTGAAACTCATGCAAAAGACTGGGGGCTCAAAATTCCCCCAAGGTATTCACTAACTATTGTAAAATATGCTGGTTGGTTAGCTGGTTGCCTGCATTATTGCTTCTAAAGAGTTAAAAATTCTCTATCAAGAGTTGGAGGAAGGAAAAATGAGAAAGGTGTTGCATCATTCAGTTTCACCTTGAATTCCTTCTATTCTTTTAATCCTATTAGGAACTGGAATATACCTATACAGGTGATGATTTGAAAGACAGATGCAAAATCAGACAGGAATCTGATCTTGCTGATAATTTTTTCATTTGCAAAATGAATTATCTGAATAACAATTGACTTTATCTTATGATTAAAAATTTAATATTTGGGGGAGGAAGACTGGTGAACTGTGTGTATCAAAATCATTGCATTTATAATGTGTTTAATTTGAGTGTATTTTGAAAAAATAAGCTGATGAAATGGATAACAGACAGATGTTTTGGTTCACCTTTTAAATTAGTTATTTGTTTTTTTGGAATTTTACATAATGATTGACTAAATGTAATATCTTGAATTTCTTCTTTTACACTTTAAAAGGTAAGTGTTCAAAAGTGCCTATTTTGACAATTTATATGACTATCATGATGGTAAGTAATCATACAGTTAAATCTACTGCATGCATTAGAATATTTGGTAATAAACAGCCATTATTACCTTTTTATGTTATTGGCCAAAGGAAAAGAAATCTAGTTATTGGAGTTATACATAATGTTCAGCATATTCAAATAATTTAACATGCAAGTGTAAAAAGGTAAAAGTGCAGACTTTTTCATGAGTTGTCTTATTATTAGGGGGATAGTAGCACTCTTTTTTCTTAGTGTGTAACAATAATTTTTAAAAGCACTTCAAGGCAAGTTACATTAATTTCTCATTAACTTACTTCTGAAAATATTGGGATGGAGCCTTATTTTTCTCTGTGTCTTAGAGAGGCAGTGCAGCAACTGACTGGTCCTGGCAGTCACTGGCAAGGGTTATTGTTCTGCAACAAATCGGTTATATGATGGGTAACTTTATGAAAATTAGTTAGCTGTAATTTCTCTGTTAAAGAAACCACGTAGACAGTAACACTATTATGTCTTCTAGGGCAATTGGGAAGAATGAATAATAAATATCATTAATACATACAAAACAGTATACAGCATACTCCAGGCCTCCTACCCCAGAAAGTGCACAATGACACGATTTACATAAATTTAGATTCAGTGCAGTAAGGTTTCAAAATAAGTCCATATTAGCTAAATGAATTAGACTGAAAACTGGTTTGAATCTAAATAAATCAATTTATAAAAAATTCCTTTTACTTTAGCAAGTTCTTTAACCCTAATAAAATAAGATTTTAAGGAAATGTATCTTGCAGAAGACTCGGCATTCATGGGGATAATAAATAAAATCATAAGTCACCAATTTGTCTCCCTCCCTTTTCTCTCTTTCTCTTCATATGTCAGAGTTCTAGAAGTTCAGACTTCTAATGACTTTTCATTGGCTACATATATCTTTGACTGCTTAGTTTGGAGGCCTATTTGCAGAGAATCCAGTTTTAGGTATTCCCTCCAGTGGGATAATCCTTCCATATTCTTTTTTTTTTTAAAGATTTTATTTATTTATTTGAGAGAGAGAGTGAGAGAGAGAGAGAGAGCACAAGAGGGGGAAACGGGAGAGGGAGAAGCAGACTCCCTGCTGAGCAGGTAGCCCGATGGGGACTCGATCCCGGGACTCCAGTATCATGACCTGAGCCGAAGGCAGACGCTTAACCAACTGAGCCACCCAGGCGCCCCTCCATATTCTTAATAGAGACAGAAAAAGAGCATGATAAGAGGAAAGCAGAGGAGAGTCTTCTAAGACAACATATCTGGCTGAGAGATGGCAAAAACCAACCAACCAAACAAATAAAAAACAGAAAGGAATAGAACTCCCAACCCCTCCCTGCCCCCCCCACCATGACCACTACCATCACTGGAAGAAAAAGAAAAGACTAAGTATTAGCTAAGGTTGACATGGAGAGGCTGACTGTACTGAAGAGAATGGGTTAATTGGAGATGTTGAAGTTAGCAACTCGAATTTTGGACTTTTTTCCCCTAAGACATCAACTCATGGCATAACTCTATGCCATTGCCAGTGAGAAAGCACATCTAACATTCAGTGGCACCTTGGTGGCCTACGGCCTCCAAGCTTCAGCAAATATCAAAAAAGAATGTATTCTCTATTCTGTGTGCTTTTATAAATAACAAATAGCACTCCTCTCACCTTTTGATTATCTCAATTTTCTTCTTTCTTGTCAAAGATGGTTTTCTTTAAGATTCATAAATTACATAATTAAATTCTGGCACACAAGTTATTATTAAAGTTATCAGTGTCGTTTACCAAAGAGTTAACACTTGCAAGAGCTTTTTTTTTTTTAAGTTTTTATTTATTTATTTAATTGACAGAGAGACAGAGAGAGAGAGAGAGAGAGAACACCAGCAGGGGGAGTGGGAGAGGGAGAAGCAGACTTCCCGCGGAGCAGGGAGCCGGATGTGAGGCTCGGATCCCAGGACCCTGGGATCATGACCGGAGCCGAAGGCAGTCGCTCAACCATCTGAGCCACCCAGGCTCCCCGCAAGAGCTTTTAATATACAGCCACATTACTTTAAAAAAAAAAATCATCCCAGTCATCCTAATTGAGCAGTAGACTTAAAATGCTCGCATACAGGATGTGGCTGTTCTTGTCCTCTCATTTTTAATTCAAAGCAATGCTAGTTTTTGCTAAATGTGGTAAGAATTCGTTGTGTTTTTATTATGCCTTTAGTTGCAAAACACAAATGTCAACCACACTGTACTTGTATAAAAAGGATCATTTTGGAAGTCATTGATAAATACAGTTATTGCCATACCTCATGGACTTCCAAAATTCCAAAGCCATAGGTGCTGTCAGATAACTTTATAAGTGGTGGCTTAAAATGCTGTTGCCTACTTCAGCAATGTAGAAAGAACCACACCATATATTCTGTTGAAGGCAAAGCTATCAGAAGCAATGTCGGTATGAAAAGGCTTAAAGTGAATTATTCACCTCTTAACTCTCCCTTGTGTTCAGTCTGCTGCAAAGAGAATGCTCACTATCAATATGAAAAGCAGTGCCTTTGAATTAAGGGAAAAGTTCATTCGGTTTTCAACCGAATGGCATCAATATACGCAGTCAACCTTATGTCCCTAATTCAAAAGAACTTTCAAAATTCCACTCCCCTATACCTCTGAAGCAGGAAAACACTGATCATCTTAGTATAGCTGAAGTTATAATGATATGATTTAACACCATAACTACACATCCAACCCCAAATTCGTCTGCAAGAAATAAGTTCTCTCTTAATGATGACTTCAAAGAGTTAAGGACATGCTTTCACTTTTCTTTAACAAGAAAAAGAAAAGGTATTCTAGAGGTATTCTAAATCAATACCTCTAGAATTAAAACTTTCTTCATATTTGTATTGCAACCTTTGGGAGATCCTTCTTGTATTTGACATACCTGTCTCTACTTTCTAGTATATTACAAATGTAAAAAGACAAATATATAAAACTTGTACAAACGCTAGGATAAATTTAACATTATATATATAAAATTATTGAGGCAAATGCTTTTAGAACTTGGTACAAAATACTGCATCTTTTCTTCTTCAGTATCTAATTTGCTGTCAGTCCTATTTAGTGTATTTTTTAATCTCAAATATTGTAGTTTTCACTTTTACAAGTTACATTTGGGTCTTTTTTTTGTATCATCTACTTCTCTCCTTGAGGCCCAAGATGAAGATGATACAGGGGAGGTACTGAGGGCTCAAAATTTAAGGAGACACTCTCAAGTTCATGCTTTCATGTTCTTGACCATATTTTTAATATTCTAACAGATTTTTAAGATTCTTTTTGGTTAATTCCGTCATATTTTTCGTGCCTGGATCTGTTTTTATTGATTTTCTCCCAGCCACGGATTATATTTTCCTAGTTTATTGCATACCTTATAATTCCTGATCAGATCTCAGATACTGTGAATTTTACATTGTTGAATGCTGGATTTTTAAAATATTGCCTAGGGTCCAAGCTAAAGGTATGTTTGTGGAATGAATTTACCCACTGAGCCTCTGTCTCAAAGGTCTCCTCTTCGATAAAGAAACAGACGTAAAAAGGTAAAAGGCTATCAAGGATACCAGCAGTTTAGGAACCACTGCTCCCTATGTTTCCACATCAGTGATTCTGGAAATGCCAGAGCTGTTTGGTTTGTCAAAAATTGTTTTCTCCATAAGAAATTTCCTGACTGCCCCATGACTCTGTAATGGGAAATATAAGAGAATACTGGCAAATTAGCACCAAGGTATTGTGTATATATATATATATCACATAGTGATTGCACTAATCACAGATTGAATTCTAGAATTTACTGAAATAGCATCTATGATGGTGAAAACTAACTGTACAATCCATTTTCCTAATTCTTGAATTATTTTTCTCTCTTCCTTTTGCAGGAATACTTTTGGAAAATAGTATTCTGATTTTTTTTTTTCTTGGAAATTAATTAGAAATGAGACTCAAAGAGATGAGGTCTTTATTTTTCTCATCCCACAGTTGTCTCATTTTCTAGAAATCCAAATAGTGTTTTAAAATTGCCCAGACTTGGGGCGCCTGGGTGGCTCAGTTGGTTAAAGTGACTGCCTTCGGCTCAGGTCATGATCCTGGAGTCCCGGGATCGAGTCCCGCATCAGGCTCCCTGCTCAGCGAGGAGCCTGCTTTTCCCTCTGACCCTTCCCCCTCTCATGTACTCTCTCTCATTCTCGCTCTCTCAAATAAATAAATAAATCTTAAAAATAAATAAATAAAATAAAAAATAAATAAAATTGCCCAGACTTACACCCACTTATCATTATTTCATGATTATTACAGTGCTGCATGTAGGATTTTTTTAATGTAAAAGTTATAACAAGAATTGTATTTGACAACTAAGAAATTTTCATATATTATCTCATATAAAATATAAAACCACACATTTTAAATAGTATATCCTAATTTTACCACCAAAGTTGCAAAATTATTTTGATGATATTTTGCATACACTTCAGTATATCTTAGATACTAATCATTTCAATTAAATGTCTTTAGAGTCTTTACAAAGATATTCTATTCACTTCCAAATGTAGAATCAATTTACAAGGCATTTTCTAAATTTAAAAACTCACCATTTCTGAGGATGGATCCCAGTTCTTCAAAATGTAGCCATGTTTCTTTCCTGCATTGAAATAAAAACAAAACAAAACTAAACTAAAAACTGTTCCTTTGTTTGGGTGCTTGGCTGGTTCTGTCGGTAAAGCATGCAACTCTTGATTTCAGGGTCACAAGTTCAAGTTGCACATTGGGCCTGGGGCCTACTTAAAAGAAGAAAAAAAAAAGCTGTTCCTTTGCAATAAATGCAGTCTGCAAACTTCATTTGAAGTATTTATGTTATGGCTGGGAAAACGGGAACTGCACACAAGAAAAACATATTTGAAATAAATGAAAATTTAGCTAAATAATTCATATTAAGGTGGATGTCTTATAGAACTGTTGCTTGGGTTTGCTAGTGTGGCTAAATAGATCTTTATATCTGAATCCATTTGTAGTCTGTCCAAATGAATATGGAATTTCTACATAGGTTTTAAAAGTTGTCTCTGTGTAATTTTAAAAGACAAAGTTCAGAAACATTCTTTATTGTAGTTATTTAATAAAAGAGCTTGTAGTTTTATAATCTTTGAGATGGAAGGATCTTCAGTATATATGACATGCAGATGTCATTTTAGATTTAATTTGGAATTACCTTTTATTAGCATATAGTAATGAACCCTTTTTTTGAGTGTAGAGTTCTATGTATTTTTAATCATGTATATATAAAACTTCATGAAACCACCACCATGATCAGGATACTAAATAGTTCTATCACCCTAAAAAGCTTCTTTATGCTATATCTGTAGTCAACTTTAAACCTTGGCATCCATTGATCTGTTCTTTGTCGTAACAGTTTTTGATATTTTCTTTTTTGAGAAGTTTTATAAATGGAATCATCCTGTATGCAATTTTTTGAGACTGGCTTCTTTCACTCAACCAAAATGCTTTTGAGATTCATCCATGTTATTACATCACTAGTTCATTTTTTTATTGCTAAATAGTTTTCCATTGCATGCATGCACCACAGTCTATCTGTTTACCTATTGAAAGATATCTGAGCTGACTCCAGTTTTGACAAAAACAGCTCCTGTAAATATTTATGTACAAATCTTTCATGTGAGTCTAATTTACATTTCTTTAAGGTAAATGCCAAATTGCTGTGTCAGTTTGGGTCTTTTTTATTCTATGGATTATGCTTTTTTGGTATCATGTCTAAGAACTCTGCCAAATGTCAGGTCGCAAAGATTTTCTGCTAAGTTTCCTTCTAAAGTTTTATAGTTTTGCATTTACATTTAGACATGTGATCCATTTTGACATATGTATATATACACATATATATGTATATATATAAATGTGAGGTATAGGTTAAGGTTTATTCCTATTGAATTATCTATTGAATTGCCTTTGCAACTTTGTCAAAAATCAGTTGGCCATATTTCTATGGGCTACTTATGGGCAGTCTCTTCTGTTCTATTGATCTATGTGTCTTTTCTGTCTACAGTACTACATTGTCTTGATTAGCATAGCTTCATAGTAAGTCTCAAAATAGATAGTGTAATTCCTTCAACTTTATTCTTTTTCAAAACTATTTTGCCTATTACAGTCACTTTGCTTCTTGTTATAAATTTTAGAATCTTGTCTATATTTACATAAAATCATGCTGTAAATGTGAATGTTACTACGTTACATGTATAGATTATTTGAGGAACATTGACATCTTTACCATGTTGAGTCTTCCACTCCACTAACACAATATATCTCTTCATCTATTTAGGTGTTCTTTGATTTATTTCATCATTTTTTGTCATGTTCAGGATACAGATTCTGTACTTGTTATTTGAGAATATTTATTTGCTAAGCATTTGATTCTAAGGGAACTATGATAAATGTATTGCTTTTGAAATTTTGGTTTTCTATAGTTCATTGCTAGAATATAGAAATATGACTGATTTTTGTGTGATGACCTTGACTATGGCAACTTTAGGTTATTTATTGGTTCTAAGAAGTTTTGTTTGTGATTTGTTTGTTTTGATTCCTTCTTTTTTTCTACCTAAACAATATTATGTGTGAATAGAATAACTGAAAATTTTCCCCTTCCTTTTTAATTTATCCTTTATTTCTTTTTCTTGCCTTTTGAACTTACTGGATCTTTTAGTACTATGGTGAATAAAAGTGGTGAAAGCCAAGGGTGAAAACTTTCAGTCTTTCACTAGTAAGCATGATGTTAGTTACACTTTTTTTTTTTTTTAGATGCTCTATATACAGTGAGGAAGTTTCCTTCTACTCTGACTTTGCTGAGAATTTTTATCATTAATAGATGATGACTTTTATCAAATGCTTTATATATTTTAAAATTTTCTATTTTTACTATTTTAATAGTAAAAAAATCTATTTTGACTCCTTTTACTATCCATTTTCAACTCAACTTTCTTAGGCACTTGTAAGTGGTCATATCAAATTAATCTACTTCCACAAATAAAGAACTTACCTAGTTTCAGCCAATATGGCTCAGTTTCAGTAGGTGCTTCCTTTTGGTCTTCCTCATGGACGCTTGTTTTTATGATTTGTTTTCTAGATTTATAATAGGATGAGCAAATTGTAGACCATATAAATACACATTCTGATATACTTTAGGAATAGTTTATTATTGACTACTGCTGACAAAAATTCTGATTTTCAATATCATTTATAAATTGACTACAATCTACTGAGTACTTTTGGAGAAATACATAGAGGCAAATAATCAAAGAAACCCTTCATATCATGCAGACTTATCCACTTTGTGTGTCTGTTTAAGTGATTACTTGCTTATTTCTTTGTGTTTTCTGTACAAAGGAAAGTAAAGAATATCTAAGTTTTCATATTCAGCAAACAAAATAACAGTAAAACAAAGAAGTCAAACTAGGAGGGTGGACTCAGTTTGATAAGATAGTTCATATCTGTTTTGTTATGAGCAAATAATCACTAAAAATCCCCCAACTTCTGTCTTTGTATCTTGACTGAAATAGATTAAAAAGATCATCATATTCTAAAGTTTTTAAGGTGTTTATTTTGGAACTTTTATGTAACGACCTACAAATTCCAGGTACTTTTAAAAAATAATAAACAAATTATATGTTTTAAAAGTAAAGGTTACTGCATTCAAGTTGAGTTTGAAGGGAAAACATTAGTTTGTATGATTAGTTTGTATGGAAGAGGATAAAGTTTTCAAGAGTTACAAATATTCATATTTAATTACTCTGCTGAGACCTAAAAAGCTTCAAATGTCTGACCTTGAATTTTACTTTCTTCTTAGACTTAAAAGTTAAGATTTAGACATGTGCAAGGTAGAACTAAATTTTTAGAGTACATTATTGGAAAATATCTTAAAGCCCTTCTATTTCTAAATTAAATGATGCTGTGGTACATATGGCTTTTGTTTTGGGTCTGTTTTCATTTTTCTATGCAAATACAGTTATTTTATATTTAGATTATTTTAAATGAGTTTTCTGACACCTTTGGAGTCTGGATAATGAAAATGTGATTTTCTATATTAAAACCAGTGTGGGTTTTATAGTGAGTTAGTTATATGTTTGTTAAAGGCCAAATGGCTATTTCATTACAGTAATTATAAACACACATACAATTTCTCATGTTTCTACCTATTTTAATGGATAAATGCAGGCATTATTAGTAAACTTCTGATATTCTGCTACTTATTAAGCTGCAAATTTTTAAAAGTTGTACTTCGTGAAATTCTCCGATAATAAACCAACATTTCTTTCTTTTTTTTTTTCCTTTTACATTCCTTTTTACCTCTCTCCACCCTCATTCCTCCACAGTATATATACCTTTTTGTTTCTCTCTTTCTCTTCTCTATTTTTCTCTTGACTTTCTCTCTACTTTTATTTTTCTCATCTTTTTTTTTCTAAAATCCCTTTTTTTATGACTTCCTCTCATGTTTCTATTTTCATCAAAATAACATTTGATAGCAATACTCTTGCTCAGTGTTCATCAAACACTCTGATGCATACATGCAAACATACATACACACATGCACATGCACACACATACACATAATTTAAAATTTAAAAATAACTCTTCATTCAGTGGGGAAATGTGTTCTATTTCTTCATTTAAGTCCTGTATTTTATCAGAGCTGTTTAGAACTTTAGCAATAGGCAAACACTTTCAGATACTGTCCCTATTAGAACAGAGGAAGGAAGTTTCCCAGTCTGTCTCCCTGTGTCTAACTGAATAGGGATCCATATTCTGTGATGTTCCACCTAATTAAAGCCATTAAAGTCACAAGGTTACTTATAATAGCACTTATGAAAACTAGAGTTTCCACTTTCACTTCACATTTTACCCTCTCCTTAATACCCATGATTCTGTTTTTCTGAATTGTTCTAAGATACTCATGGCTTAGTCTTTAACTGACAACCATAATGGTTTGCATACATGTTTTTGACCAATTCAACAGATTTTATTAAGTTAAAAAGTGGAGTTTTTAAGTAATTGTAGTTTCAAAATTGGCAAAATTCTTTTGCAAACATTTTGCCCCAGTGTTGTTTTCCACTATTATTTAATTTAATTTAATTTAATTTAATTTAATTTAATTTAATTTTTTAAGTGTGGGCCTTGAACTCACGACCCTGAGATCAAGACCTGAGCTGATATCAAGAGTCTGATGCTTAACCAACTAAGCCACCCAGGCGCCCCTCCCCCGCCCCCTCCACTATTATTTTTACTAGAAGATCATTATCCTTAAGAATTGATAGTTTGGGGCGCCTGGGTGGCTCAGTCGTTAAGCGTCTGCCTTCAGCTCAGGTCATGATCCCAGGGTCCTGGGATCGAGCCCCGCATCATCGGGCTCCCTGCTCCGCGGGAAGCCTGCTTCTCTCTCTCCCACTCCCCCTGCTTGTGTTCCCTCTCTCGCTGTGTCTCTCTCTCTGTCAAATAAATAAATAAAATCTTTAAAAAAAAAAAAAGAATTGATAGTTTGCCATTATGGAAAGAAAAATTAAGGTGCTTCACAGAATCTAAAAACTAATAAAACATTTTAGTGAAAAATGTCTGCTACCAACTACTAGTTAAAGTGGATTAGAAGTGAGAAATGTATTGACCTTGTTTACCTTCATCTTTGCACTTTGATAAAGGTCATTTGAACAACAACAGAAAAAGACTATAGATTAAGAAATTTATGAGGGTATTTCCTGTCCCCCAACTTTTAACAGACAGTGAAACTTAGGTAGTACTTTTAGCTATTACTCTTAACATATCTGTTTTTTTTTTTTTTCTTTCCAGCAATAGTTTAAGAAAGCCACAAAATTAAATTATTCCATGGGAAGAAAAAAGGGTACTGTTAGTTTAAATTAGCTTTATTTATAAGGAAAACACATATTGTACTACATTAAGCCTTACCTTGGGCCCTCTTCTTCATGAATTGCATGCTCCTGTGTCACTGATACTTGCATGCCGGATGATCTTGCACGAATCCGTAGCTGCTTCAGAGCACAATGGTGTGATATGAAGTGATGCAGAAAACAGGAGAACCTTTGTCGCTGAGTCAGCTGCAAGAAGAAGTGATGTGTATGAATGTACAGTATAGGGAGATCTATGAAAGATCTAGTATCTTTCTCCCAAAAGACTCTGTTCCATGATACAAGGAGAATTCAGTTCTTTTTGGCAGCCCTCCACATCAGTTTGGAAGCAGTAAAAACAACCACAAAAACAAGCCTGGTTTCTCAATGTCTTTACTCTCAATATTTTAAGTAACATTTTATTTCTTGTTTTTATTTTACTTTGTTTTTAATAACCAGAAGTAACACCCTTTTCCACTGTCTAGTTCGAGTTCAATGCCATACTAGGAGTGTAGACGAGGACAAATTATAGAGATGAGTTCAGCCACATGTGCCATGCTTGTAATTGTTTTTGGCAAAATTTGAAGTAAAGGCCCTGTATCTCTTAATTCAGGAATGGATGACTTTAAGTGATATTACATCAAGGAGGGCATAGAATCCCAGCAGATGATGTCATTATGTTTAAAAATGAGTATTATTAAATAATTCACACTTTTAATATGGAGAAATTAGGTCATTTTTCCACACCTCCCACAAATGTTCAATCTTAATATCTAAGTAATGAAACTACACAGACAGTGTGATCCATCCTGGTAGGAACAGAGAATGCCAGTTATGACAGGCTCATTGTTTACTTTAACAGGTAATTTGTGGACCGGAATCATTTAATTGTTCTGAGTACATAATTACATGTCAGCAATTTCCAGTTTAATTAAAATGTACAAATCTGAAGATTAAGGGAATTTTTGAATTATTAATCATTTTTCCACTAGGAAATCTTGTTGCTCCGCAGGAGATTTGTCCAGTGTACAACTATACGTATTTTTTTCCTTCTCTTTCGCAGACAGACAATTTTCCCGCAGAGCCCAATTACATGGGCAGCAGGCAGCAGTTTGTTCAAAGGTAAGGCCTGTTAAATAACTTTCTCGGCTTCCCCATTTGCATTCGTGTCAAAATTGCTTTGCAAGAGACTACCCTTCAGATTCAAACTCGTAGAGACAACACTTTCTCTTCTTTTTCTTTATATGTATTTCAGTAGCTCCACGTTTAAGGACCCAGAAAGAGCCAGCCTGAGAGACAGTGGGCACGGGGACAGTGATCAGGCTGACAGTGACCAAGACACTAACAAAGGCTCCTGCTGTGACATGTCTGTTAGGGAGGCACTCAAGATGAAAACGACTTCAGCTAAAAGCCAACCACTTGAACAAGGTGAGTGACGCCTTCCAATGCTTGCAAAGTGTAAAGCTTAAGCAGTCATTATAAACCTATTAGTACTAGAGTTGCAGTTTATCACAGTGGAATGGACCATTGATAATATATCAAAAGAAACAGCAAATCCCAAGCTTGTCCCAGACAGAAAGCAGCTATTCAATACCTCAGTAATGACAGAAAAAGGAAGACCATGGGTATTGGTCTGTAATCTTCTTAAAATGAGAACTTGACCAAAGTCACTAGATTGTTCGGATCTTTATGCACATTTCCTAACCTTTCCCATTTTGTGTTTTATTAACAAGGAAAATAGGGCATGTATTAGCTAGATATGCACATCTTAATATACTAATTTACAAGATTAAATTTAGTAAATTCACCACTTTTAGGTAAAATAAAACCTGATTGGAATTTTGTAGCTCTTAGCAATGTTTGTTTATTTTTAGTGTGAATTTGAGCTTCAGAGTCGTTTTTCAAGAGTCAAATTACAGCGAAGCCAGAGTTTTGGCACCTGTTTTGGAATTACATCTAAATCTGCATGGATGTCAAATAAACATGTACTTGTTGACCCTGATAGAGATATAAAAAAGAAACACTTCTTCATAAATACATATTTTTTTTCTAAAAATCTATCTTCAGTTTATTTGTTTGATATGCCTTTTTATTAGTTTTGATGTTTTTATTGTTTCAAACACAATGAAATATTTGCTAATGATTCACCCAAAGAGAAATAAGGAACTCTTACATGTAAGACTTAGACCCTGGGAATAAGTTTTTATGTTTCATTATAAAAAATGAAAAGAACTATTGTATAAACCAGATTTCAGAATTACAAATGCATGTTATATTTGTTAATATTAGTTTTCAAAATACTAATGGTATTTAAATATACCTAATATTTATTATTTTGTTTTTTTAATGAGAAACTACATTTAAACTATGTGACATAGTCATTTATTCTTCTAAGTCGTTTCTTGATTGACAATTCATAGAAAGTAAATTTTTGCCTGTAGTGCAGTCTGTCATATCACACATACTTCAACAGATACCATGTTTATTAATTTCTCAAATCGTTGAAATTTTAATACGTATGTTCACACATATATAAATTCAATACAGAGATAAATACATATGTTCAGTATAATATATATTTAAATTTCTGCACTGAATATAATTATGCTGGATTTATTTTAAGGTTGGTCTCCCAAAAAGCCTTCTTTTGATAAGTTATAACTGCCAAATATACCATAGCAACTTTCTGTCTAACAATGCAATATTACATTTTAAATTATTTTCAGTAAAAGGTATTTGAATGCTTACGGAATATTCATAATTCCTACAAATTTGAATGTTCACTCGAAGTGACTTAAATGATTTTGATGGGTTTTGACTATGTCATATTATAATATGTTAATTTTTTAGACAAATTTTAAATAATGGGTTGTTGGATCTTGATATGTGAATACAGAACCTAACATAGACTCATTTATGTGTGTAATAAAGGGATTGACAGATAATGCATTGACTACTTTTAGTAAAGCCGCATAGAGTAAGTAAATAGTTTGCATTTATTATATCTTCATGAGAAACTTTTTGAATCAAAAAAAGCTTATATGCTGTTCACATTAACTCTAAATTTTTTTCATCAACCAAGTGAGCAATGTATTTGATGGGAAGGGGTAAGGACCCTTATAGAAAAAGGAAGGGGTTTCATTCATGTCTGAAGATGTAATTTATACTGAAAATCTGTTTTTTCAATTTTGATATTAGAAAATAATACCTTAGGAAGATGGCTGTTGTTCTTAGAAGAACATATATTTGTCATACATTTTAGTTAATATTACACATAAAACAATTGCTAGTCTAAGAGTGAGAATGCTAATGCAAATGTCTCCTCTAAAACAAGTAGTTTCCACACGTCCTTATTAATAAATATGGGAAAGTTATTAGGAACCTGAAAGCCACATTTAGATAATCTATGAATTATAGGAGAGATACTGACCTCTACTTTAAAACATGATTTTGGAGGATTAGCTGAAGTAGTATTTCATTGGTTGTTTGACTGTTTATTAATTCATTTATTTAATAAATATCTATAAATCCTTTCAATACATGAGGAAAGTTAGATTCTTTAGGAACATCAAAAATAAATTTGACTTGGAGCCTGCCTTCAAGAAACTGTATGTAACTAGTAGAGATGGGAGATCGCTCTCTCCTTCTCCTCTGTCTCTCTCTCTCTGTCTCCCCCTCCCCCTCTCATCTCTCTTCTCTCTCATTTACCTCCAACTCTCATCTTATCTATCTCTATGTCCATCATTTTTTCCCCTTCCTTCCTTTCTTCCTTCCTTCTTTCTTTCCTTCATCTTTCTTTCTTTCTTTCTTTTTTTCTTTCTTTCATGAATCCATGTTTACACCTATCTATCTACTTATCTAGATTGGAGGTGGAGACTAGCATTTACTGGGTTTTTACTATTTACTATAAACAGTGCTAGCTGCATTTCAATGTTAGCTTATTTAACCTGCAAACTCTAAAATATTTATCATTTTTATCCTACATGTAAGAAAACTGAGCTTATGAGAAATTTATTAGCCTGCTCAGCAGGTTGGAGTTTTATCTTAGGTCTAGATATAGCCAAAATTTGTGTCTTTTCTATACAACTTTGTCTCCAAATGGGAGAATTTGTTCCAAATAGACAATCTGATTCATTTTTATGACTAGATATCAAATAAACATTGAAGAGTAAGTTAAAACCTGAGTTCATGTATGCAAACCTTAGGGGAGAACATCAAAATAGCTCATATGCATGGAATGAATTATTCAGTACTTAAAACTTATTATCCTATTTAGTTTTCATTGCATTCATAAATAGGTAAATAGTGTTACTCTCACATTTACTAGATATTAAGAAATTTTTTCAATACTCTATAGCTGTAAGTAGTGAAGTCGGCATTAGAAATAAAATGATATGCCTTCAGAGCCCTCCTCTTACCCAGTGCTTTATACTATTCACGTAATGAACAGTTTACTCAGAAATAATTTTAAAATGTTTGAAGAAGCAATCAGCCATTGTCTTGGTCAATGTACTCTGTTAATTTATTTGAAAAGCATCATGAGAGGCAATGCCAAATTAATTCAATGCACACCTATAAAAAATAATTTTCTTTACAGATGAAAGATGATGACAGCCGTATTTAAGCAATTATCTCACGTCGGATTTCAAATATTAAACCTAATTTTTAATACCTTTAAAAATCTCCTAAGAAACAAAAATAAATTTCCTCTTAGGAGAAAGAAACCAAAAGCTAAACAAAAAGAAACCTGCTTATGAGTCTTTTTCTCTTCCTAAAAATTTGTAGTAGTGCTTTAACACATTTCAATTAAAAAATCAGTAGCATATTATATTTTACAATTTTATATTAATTTAGTTAGCTTCTTTCCTTGTTTAAATTTTTTCTATTAAGAAAAATAACGTTCTATTTCTAAATCAAAATATTTCTTTAACTTAGAAATTAGAATCATTCCAAAAATAATCTTCACATTTTCAATGGAACTTTCTGTGCTAATAATGGTTTTTCTCTGCAAATGACTTAGGCCTTTGAGATTTCACATTATTAGTTCAAATATTACTTTTTTCTTCTCTTTTGCGCAGATTCTTCCCATTTGTTCTATTCCTGATAACTGTGGGTTTTTTTGCTTCCATCAGCTGAATCATCCCAAATATACAGCACTAGTATATGTTACTCACTTTTTTAGCAAATAGGGGAATTTGGGATGTTAATTGAAGGGGTGATACATGGCACTAAACTGGGGATAGCTTTAAGGATTTTATACTAATAAATCCTCTAAATAGAAAGAGGTTATTTTAGTTTCTCTTATTGGGATTTTAAAAAATTCTCAAAGAATGTACTTAGTTTCTTTCTATTTGTTTGCATTTTTGTGCCCGCTTCTCTATTTGTCAATTAGATTGTCTCCATACTCCCTTTGTCAGATATTAATCCTAAGTAAGTAGGTAGGTAGGTAGGTAGGTAGGTAAAGCAGTCCACTTTGACTTCTTTAAAGAAGTACCTGTACCTCTGAATTTCTGTCCACTTGGCAAAGTATTTTGCTTGTTAGCAATAATTTTTTCTTCTTTAAAAAGATTTAGTAAGCCTTCCCTAAAATTCAATAGTCTGTACTGATTCCCAAATAATAAATGTGCAGTGTTCAATTTTTCAAAGATAATCAGTCTTCTGCTATCTTTATAGTTGACTGAAACCAGGTTCTTGAAGCCAGAAGCTAGTGGACTAGCATCGCACATTGTAAGTGTTGACAGCTTTTGCCAGCCATGGCAGTGGAAGGATCACCATTAGGGAATCTAACGCTCCTCTTAGGGGACCCCTGTTGGTCCCTTCCTCTGTAACTGGATTCCAGGACTTTTCTGATCCTCAGGAGTTGCTTCTTCCAAATTCTTTCTCATTTCTCCTTTTATTTAATTGCCTTATATATATATATATATATATTTTTTTTTTTTTCCTATTCAATTCTGTGCTTCCCCAGTCCTTTCGCTTCTGCTAGAAAACCTGACTTCTTAAATTACATTCTGGGTACAAAACATTTCACAACGAATCCCTGATTAAAATCTAATAAATATAAAATCAGTAGAAAGTTGAGAATAATAGAAATACCAAATAAGCCAGATTTGCTCCAGTGAATTCAATTTAAAGCTAAATTACATCTTAAGGGTTGCCTTCCCTCTTCCCAGAGGACATTCTGGAAAACTACAAAAACTAAAGCTAATGGATTTTTGTTGTTGTTTTTGTTGTTGTTGTTTCTTTCTTTTTTTTTTTTTTTTCTTCAAGTCAGTCCTTGAATTTTGCTTGTGGGCCCCATATTCAAAACAGGATTACGCTAGTTTAAAGGACTGCGGTATTTGTTAGGTGATTTCAGAGTTTGGCAAGGCTCTGAGCCCCACTCCTTCAAATCTTCCTCCCTAATTTACTGCAGAATGACTGCAGTTTCACCATATTTCTAATTATGTCCAGAAAGGAAACAGTTTAAAGTTTCCACAACCTAGGGACACCTGGGTGGCTCAGTCAGTTAAGGGTCTGCCTTGGGCTCAGGTCATGATCCCAGGGCCCTGGGATTGAGTCCCACGTCGGGCTCCTTGCTCAGAGGGAAGGGGAGCCTGCTTCTCCCTCTGCCTGCTACTATCCCTGCTTGTGGGGTCTTTCTCTCTCTCTGGCAAATAAATAAGTAAAATCTTAAAAAAAAAAAAGTTTCCACAACCTATACTTTGCTGTGAAGGAATGATTTAAAGAAGAAGTAGCAGGGAAATGGGAGAATAGAAGGTGAAGCTCTTGTCCACCAAAATAGGAGTGGAACCATGCACCCAGGATTTGGGAGGGGGTTACTGAGACAGGATTAGGACACTGAACACAATCTTGACCTACTTTGCAATTTCCCCTAGAACTGACCCGAAATAGGAAAGTACCAGGATAGTACTTTTATATTAATTCTCAAGCTTCCATTCTGTTTTCTATGCTGCACTGTGGTTACTGCAGCCTGGACCCTTCCAACCCATCAGTGTCTTTTCCCAGACCTTCCCATGACAGGCAATAGCAAATCGCTTCTACCTAAGTAAGGATACGGAGGGGATGGCGACGTCCATCCCCTCAGCAGCCATCTCGCAATCTCTGAAAATAATTTTTAAAGAAATACTGCTGTAAACTTACTAATAGTCAATTTGTCTTAGGAAGGAAATGGAAAATTACTGCCATATATGGGGGTGGGGAGAAGGAACTGTTGAATATTTAATGCCAGGAAGAAATCACTTACAAATTTTTAAAGGCACTGCTGCTTTATGATTCAGGTATGTGGCATTTAAGAAATTGTATTATTTTCCAAGAATTATTATTTTCAAGCCCTATAAGTTTTTATTGGACTGCATTTTTTAAGAGCACCTTAATATCAACTTTTTCACCTTCTTATGCTGTCTTTTAGGACTTGCAGAATTCATTTGGCTTTACATTTTACTGGATATTGTGAGCAGCTTCAGCTTATTTTTGATTACCAAACTTTGCAAATGTCCCATAGTTCACCTAACTTTAAAAGTTTCAATGACATCTCTTTTTGTCGTGTGCAAACATCTGCTTCTAGAATCCAGCAGCTGGTATTTTCTCATGAAAATAGAGAGATTTTATCACCCTCACATTTGTTCTCATCGTAAAGCCTCCCTAACAAGTGTTGCATGATTTACTATAGACTCAATGTGATTTTGAGATTCTCTTGCTTTTAGTAAGCACAACAATGACTTTTGCTAAAACACTGCAATTTGGGAATGTTGGGACAGTATTTCCCAAACTTTTAAGAACTCATTTTGCCTTGGGGCAGGTGCACCCTTCCCACAATTGCTGTATCTTTCAAACACTCCGATACAACCAGAGGATTTTCCCTTAATGGTTTTTTAGAAGGACAATATTTTTTTTCACTTTTACAAATAAAATTCTATATTAATATTATGCACACTTCTATGAAAATTGGAGTAAGCCTGTAACCTACAACAATCTAGAATGGTTATCAGTTCATCTGTTAATTAAGAACTGTGAGGGGCACCTGGGTGGCTCAGTCGTTGAGCGTCTGCCTTCAGTTCAGGTCATGATCCCGGGGTCCTGGGATCGAGCCCCACATCGGGCTCCTTGCTCAGCGGGAAGCCTGCTTCTCCCTCTCCCACTCCCCCTGCTTGTGTTCCCTCTCTCGCTGTCTCTCTCTCTGTCAAAAAACAAATAAAATCTTTAAAAAAAAAAAAGAACTGTGAGAAAATAATGTTAATAGGTCTTAAGCTTCTTCCACATATTTTCCATTATTTCACTTGAAACACATGTTCTACTATTGCAGGTTCTCTGTTCTTTTGAAAGCCATATACAAAACATTAGGGTAGAAAGATTCCCGAAGTATAATTCCCCTGTTTTGTAAGAAAACAGACAGATTCAATGACTTTAATAGAGTCTTCAATTAGAGTCAGAGGTAATACTAATTCCAGGTTTATAATTTGCTGGTCTGGAGCTTTTTGCATCTTTTCATACCATTCCTGTAACATGTGATAGAGAGACCTCTGTGTCTCCAAGCAGGTATTTCAGATTTGTCATCACACTTCGTTGACTTATTAATCTAAAGATGTAAGCAGTTATGCTTGAGAGCTTAATTCTTGATTCTTTCATATATATTGAATAAATATTTAATATGTTTATATATTATATATATTAAATAATTATATTGAACAGAAGCTTTAAAAGTTCAAAAAAATGTATCATACCAAATGTAGGCATTGACTCTACTGTGTTATTTGTCATCAAGCACAAGGGTGCATATATTTCTTGTCTGGGCACAAGATCTACACTTCTCCTAAGTGTGGGTCCCTGATATTTTCTGAGCATACCAAGGAATGATGGCTCCAGGAGAGATTTTCATTCACTCATTTATTTAATCACTTATTTTTTCTTTTAATGAACAACTGTGCCAGGGATACAAAGATGAGTTAATGCACTGGCTGGGTTCTCAAGGAGCTCACACTGTAGTAAGAAAACTTGACATATAAACCATGAGGTTGGTGCAGTGAGAGATATGCCCTGAGTATTCATGCAGTCATGAGAAAGAAAACCCAGACAAGATTTGGAAGATCAAAGAAAATTCTTGGAGAAGGAGACATTTGAGCCGACTGTTCCTTCAGAAAATGTTTATCTCTCCTGGCCCAGTAATGTTTGGGGAGGGAAGATGACAGGGCACTCTCAGAAACACAGATGAAGTGAAACAACGTGTTGGATATATGTGAGTAGGAAGGTGTGAGACTAAGAATGGGGCGTATGAGACTGAGAGGTTGTGAGAAGCCCAGTGATGGGACAGCTGACCAGGAGCCATTGGAGGTTCAGGAATTAACAGTTCAAAGTCTCATTTTAAAGAGATTATTTTTATGTCAATGCCTGGGGAGACAGGGATACGCTTAGGAAGCTGGGGAAGTAGTCCAAGGCAAGGCAAAATGAGGCCCAGAGTAGTAAAGAACTAGCAGGAATGGAACTAAGTGAAAGATTAAAAACTTTTAGTAAATGACACTACTTTTATGATTATAGTAAATTGCTTAGCATTCATTTGAAATTGATTTTGGGGTAAAAGTTTCTAAAGGGAAAAAAAATCATTTGATACCCAAATAAATGGAGTATAACTTGAATTATTTAAGTACACTTATGTGTAATTTATACCACATATGTTAAACTACCACATACATATTTGAAACTTTCAGCATTTTTTCTAAATGAACAATGCTAATTTGTATGCTGGAATTGACTTACTAAAGAAATTTCACCATTCAAAGATGATAGGAAAACACAAAAACGAAAAAACTTCAGTTAACCAGGTCTTTGAGAGAACTTTTAGAAAAAGGTGAGGTAGTATAGGACATAGTGTCATAATGAATCTTAGCATCATGACTTGGGTGACTGAGTTCAGTCTACTAAAGTGGCAAAGACAGGATGAGGTCACCACTGGGAAAATATTTGGGAAGTAAAAAGAGTTTAGATGAATATCAGAAGAGGCTACTAGAAATTATAGTTTGGTAGTCCACATAGAAGTTAGGAGGTATCAATTTGGAAGCCATTAATATAGAATGATACTTGAAGTATGTAAATCAATGAGAAAGGTCATTGGGAGAAAAGAACCAAGAGATTGGAATCTGGGATTATTGTAAAGAAAGGATCCAGGACAAAATCCTCCAGAACTTAGAAGTTGGGAAGGGAGAAATTTCAATAATTGTTCCACCTGCCAAGAAATATGTTCAGTATATTCTATGACAATCCCAAATCCAGAGACCTTGTAGGTGACTTATGTGACTAAAAGCTAGAGATTTTAGATTTCATCTCCAGCCACATATAATTGAGAGCCAAATTAAAACAATACATTAAATTGGATAATACTGTTTCTGTTAAAAACAGGGTGATACTGAGATAGTTCTATTTTATGATTCAACAAACTAGTTTGGAGTAAAGTCCCACATATGTGACCTGGCCTCATGGGCATAAATACATAACTTCCAGAGCTCACTCGCTTTGAAGGAAGGAACATTCACTTGGAATCAAATGTTTTGAATTTTTAATGTAATTCAGTAACACTTTGTATAGTATCATTATAAATCATCACATATATATGCATATATATGTATATATATCATCATATATCTTAGGTGTTATGTTGTATATTTATTCAACAAATATTCGTTGGGTTTCTGGTATGTGCCAAGCACTCCCGCAAGTGTTGAGGATTGAACAGTAAGCGAAGTAAATATTTCTGTTCACATTGAGCTTACATTCGAATGATGAAATTCTCAAGTGAACTCTTTTGAAACTCACAAAACCCCCATTTTCACAGAACTGATAGTCTAGTAATGGAAGTAATACATATACCAAAAATATAAGAAAATGTAGAAAATAATATGTTATTGATTAGGTACATATAAAAGGGTCTGAGAGTTTCAAAAGGAGGAGTAGAATACTGATAATTATTCAATGAAGTTTCATACAAGAGCTGAAATTTGAGCTAAGACTTAAGGGATGAAAAAGGTTTTTACTTTCAGAGGTAGAAGAAACACAACAAGTACATAAACACATACATGGAATATGGAAAGTGTATATAATATTTGGGTGATAATGAATAGTCCAATGTGTCCAGAGGAGAAGGGACAAAAGGAGAAATGCCGATGAAAATGGGAAAGAGTTGGTCAGTAAGGGAGAGAGAAAGTAGGAAAGACATATCACCACAGTAGCCAGAGATAGACAAGAACAAACATTTTGATTCTTTAGAGAAATCCAAGAAAATGAGGCTCAAGGAACAGCTATGGAATCTGATAACAGACATCACTCTTGATTTCCATGAGAGGAGTTATAAGGGAGTAATGAAAAGAAAAGAAAAAGGATTTCAAAAGAATGACCAAGAAGTAAGGTCAGGAATGGAAGACAGAAATTTCTCTATTATTTCAAGACCAGCAAATAATGGAATAAGGGAAAGAAAGGGAAAATAGTAGCTAAGGAAGACAGTATTATGAATGGAAAATGCTTTAATCATTTAGGGTAACTAATTATTAATATACTGAGGCAGAGGATCCAATTAGAAGGAAATATTGAAGGATTGGGCTAGATAGAGGATATTCATTGGAGCGTAATGGAGATGCTAGCTTTAAAGTAAAATCAACTCTTTTTCTGTAAAGGAAAGAAAGGAGAAATAAATTTAAAAAATCAACAGCAATGTGGAGGTAAAGGGAAAATAATTATGGGGAGTTCATAATAGGTAGGTCCAATCTTCTCTATGAAGTGCAAGGCAAAGGTCATCAATCTGATTATTTCACATTATTTCACATAAGCATTTATATTATATATATATATTTTATTATATAAATGACCTCAGCTTTGTGAAAAGCCAGGGGAGATCAGGAAATTACCAAAATACTCTACTCCAAGGTACACACCTGTCAAAAACAGATGTAGCTGTTATTTTATATTTATAATTGTTTTTAAAAAACAAGAAATAGGAATATCAAATATCACATCAAAAAATAAATGTATAGATTTATATTTTATAATTATATAGCCAAATATATTAACATATTCAAATTTGCTCCTCCTGTACTTTCCAGTCTCATAGCATGAATAAATTTTTGAAAGCTGATGTTTTGTTGTGTATGCTTAAAATTCTTAGAACAAGATGCTTTCCAGAATTAAGAATTTTTCATGTTTTGGAAAGGTGATGTAATACATAAGTCATATATTATCTAACTGGAATCGATGGCAGTACTCACAATCAAACACATTAAATTTTGTAGTAAAGAAGTCTGAATATTTACACAAAATGGACAAAATGAAAACTATAAATAGTTCGTGTCAGTTCAAGTCAGTTTTTACCACCATATGAGTAACCACCATTTCTAGATCTGAAATATTTTTGGATTTCTAAATTATGGACAAGGAATTGTAGACTTGTACTTAATTTGTATGTTGGGGCTTTTGCTTCCTTACATTCTTGACAATTATACTGATGATGATTCAAGTAGTAACATAATGAAAAAAAATTATTATCTACCACCCAGAGAAATTATTTAATCCAATCTATTAAATCATAATAGAAATGTGCAATTGGGGTCTTGCTTCAGACCAAATGTAGAAAAAAAAAGTCTAATAGTTTTAATGTGATAAATATTTACTTTGGGAAGCTAAAAAGTAATCTGGGAACATGAAAATGTTTAACCACTTCATAAGCTCCTTGTGAGTAGTACTTTCAGAATTTGCATACAGGTAACAAATGCACCCCCACAATTCTGATTCAGAGTATATTTTTGAAACAAAATACATATTTCATGGAGATTGATTTGTCTGCCCTGGATTTTATTTTCTTTGAGGTTTTGAAAATTCATATTGAAGGATGAAACTATTTTGTTTTGTTTGTGTTCTGAGTCATTTCCTTCCTAATATTAATTACTGTGTTTATTACATAATTTCCTTTATATAGACATATGATCTTTTGCCCTTACAAAGTTACATTTTTTAAGATATTTAAGAGAATGTTGGCAAAAAAAAACTTTAGAAAATTTTAATACATGCAGAATGACTTTGTGATGTACATAAGCGTTGCTCCACACTGTTGGAAAACAATAGACAGTAGACTGAATCTTAAGTAAATCTATCTGATATATATATATCAGATATATATATATATATATATATATTAACTCATAGAGTTGTATTGTGACTGTTGCTCAGGAGCAGATTTCATAACCATTAATTAAAACATGAATACATTAATTCAATAAATATTATTTTAGCACTCACATATATGACACTCTAGCTTCAAGGTGTTTAGTCTTTGAAGATTTCAATCCTCCATCCATCTAGCTATAAGTCCATTAGTTAAAAACAATGATATGTATAAATAAAATTAATTCTTCTAAGAAATAGTAGGGAATAATATTAGATGTGTTTTTAAAAAGGTCTTAGAAGTGGAGTAGGACTACAAGATACAGGGTGAATTAAATATTTGAAGCTTGGATAATAACATGATCAAAGATTTAGAGATGTGGCAAATTATAGCAAACTCTAAGCATGGCAAGAAAAAAGTAGAAATATTCTTATTGGAATATGGGGTGTAGAGTTATAATGGAAAGAAATTGGACCAGATGAATAGGTTAGGATCAGATTTTGAAAGACCTCGAATGCCATACTAATGAGTTTGAATCATATCCTACAGGCAATTGAAAATTCTGAGTGGAGTTAACTGATCACATTTTTGTTTTAGAGTGATCAATTAACAATAGACCAGAGGAGAGTTGGAAATTAAAGGATCCCAATGGCCAAACTGATCAATCATCACTTTTCAAAAAGGCAGGGGCATGTTTAATACTTTCTAGTTTTTATATATCATGCCATGCAATTTAATTGCTGTGCCCACAAAATTTCATTGAAATCATTCTGAGCAATATAATTCAAAAGGAAGATTACTCAATTCAAAGTACTGTCTATTTATATTTGTTGATTATAAGCAAAGTTGATTTTGCCCTTTCCCTTTTGTTTTATAGCAGAGCTGGCAACCCTATCTTAAATATAAATCCTAACAAAACCATTAAAAGATTATAGATATTTGACTGACTATGTGAACTTTTCGGATAACAAAATATCAGCTACTAGTAATAAGGAATTAAAAAGAAAGAAAAACTTATGGAACACCTATGTATGGCAAGCACTGTACCAAGCACTTTTTTTTTTTTTGAGATAGAGAGAGCAGGGGGAGGGGCAGAGGGAGAGGGAAAGAGAGGATCTTAAGCAGGCTCCACAGCCCAGCACTGAGCCCCACATGGGCTAGATCTCACGACCCTGAGATGATGAACTGAGCTGACATCAGAAGTCCAATGCTTAACAGACTGAGCCTCCCAGGTGCTCCTGCACCAAGCACTTCTAAACAAATTTGTCCTAATGAGGCTGATGAGATCTCTTATCTCCTATAATAAATGAGAAGCTTATGTGTCAGAGAACTGCAGGAACTTGCCCACAGTTGAGGCCCTTAGCAGTGTAGCAGCTCTCTGTCTGATGGCATGTCTGTGCCCTTTCCACTCTAGTCCGTTCTGCTTATTTAGTCTTCAATAATCATGTGCAAAGAAGAATCCCCAAGGCAGTTATGCTGCATAGATGAAGCTCTAGCATCCGTGTTACTTTTAGAGCTATGACAGACAACTCGGAGATATCGAAATTACACACACAAATTTAATTCCACTTTATTAATGATCTACAATTTGTAAGACACTGTAGTCCCTATGTAGTAAGACATTTCACAGTTCTCTAGGTATTTGATCGAAGGTTTTGCACAATTAAAATGGAGCAAAAAAGTTTGAATAAATTCCATTTACTTCGTTTTTTCCCCTCCATTCCAAACCTGTCAATATTTTCTATCTACTTTCATAATCTCTGCCCAGCCAACAGCTTTCTAATCTCAGTAAGGGCTCTCACCATCTATCTACTCACCCTAGTCAGAAACAGGTAAAGGGACTCCTTTTCTTTCTCTCCAGCATCCCAGTAGGTGACTTAGTGACCTAAGTGTTATCTTTTGAGTGTCTGTTACTAATATTGGACTCTAAAGTATACACAAAAATTAAAGCATGTGGATAAATTGACATGTTCAGGAAAAGAGTGAAGTGAATTGTCACTAGGAAATACAGGAGACAAATTAGTAAAATGAAAACTTACCTTCAAACTTAGATGAGTCAGGTCAAGATTCCACAGAGCTCAGAAGTGGTCCTTCCTATTACTAGACCCAGAAGCCATATTTGCAATAAAATAATTAGGTTTGAATACCCAGGAAAGTGGTATCATTTATTTGTGAGAAATAGTGATACAGTTGGCCATATCCATGTACTGATTTTAAAAAAACCTCAATAATTAGGTAAGTTTATTTAAAGTGAAAGAGGAGTGGGGAAAATAATGGTGAAAATGAAAGATTTGTCAGAAGGAGTAATAGACAACACTAAGAAAAGGAAAAGCAGGAAAGTACTCCTATATTGAAGAGTTTCCAAAGAAAAGTGTAAGTGTACCTCTCCAGAACATGATGTGAAATCCTCTTGAGTTTACACTTTAATAAGAACTTATATTTAAAATAGTAAGGATTAAAGAAACAACCCTCTAGAGGCCAGAGTTTTCCGGATTTCTTCCTTGCATTTTACAGAGGATACTATTTCTGCTCCTCTTTCCTTCTATAAAATATTGAGATTTTTAAAAACTAGGCTACATAGAACTTCAGAGTTTAGAAAATACATCTAGATTTATTTTAGATATTTTGATTTTCTATATGTTTGATTGCTAAACTTATTTTCTGTTTTATACCCACACATATGTGTATGGAAACATCTGTGAGTTTACATACATATATTATTTATCTTCAAAATTTGAATGGCAAAGCTTTTTAAATTACACTTAGCCTACATCCATCAGAATATCATAAACTTCTGAAATATATTGTAATTGTGCCTGGAAATTCTGCCAGGTTACTACACACTTTTCCTTGAAATTACAAAATGTTTAAACAATATATAATAATACATTTTCACATAGATTTACTAGCATAAGAATATTGAAAATCCATTAACAATCTAATAATTTTCATGTTCACATGACAATATTTTATTAACGATCATTTACAAAATTTTTGAATGTTGAAAAGAGTGAAAGAAACAGCATTGTAAAAGCTATAAGGAAAGTTATTTGTTTTAGATTATGAGCAATATGTTTTATAAACAAAGGTTACGCATTTTGTCTAATTTGTTTTTTTGGACGTATGGTGTTAATGAATATAAATATGTACATTCATTTCAGTATATGTACTACTCACATGTCATCAGTTCATTTAAACACTCTGGATACATTTATTAATACTATCAATGTTTGAGTGATATGCTATCATTTTCTTCAGATGTAACCAATCTTTCTCTGATATCAGCTCAATAGTGTTAAACTGCTCAAATTCACTTTAATAATGCAGCACAGTCATTAATTCTATCCGGGGGGACCTATCTACACCACAAATTACTTTAAAAATATGTCAGATTTCTATTTTGCTTTGATTCTAAGACAACTGAAATTCAAATTGAGCCAGTAGTATGTTGCCGTATAAATCCTTATTGAAATCTCCAATGATGAATAGGTATTACAGATAGTAATTAGTATGTTATCTATAATTTGCTTCTAATTTATTTGAGGAGACTAAAAGTAGTTTGTTCCCTTGGTGCTATAAGTATTCCCTTAAAATTATGTCTGTGTTCTTAATGTGCAAAATCTGTTAAAAATATTGGAAAAAGTAAAAAAATCTACTAGTAATAATTATACTGATGTATAAAGCATTAGTGATATTTCAAAGTGACATACATTCTTTTTTATCTTCTCAAATATAGTTTGCAATAGATGATTCAACATTTATTTGTGCCAGACACTGTATAGACACTAAGGAATAAAATCATGCGCAAAACAAACCTAAGTTCTGATCTCTGGTAGTTTACCCCAGTAAATGTCTATGCCAATCAAAGCTCTTGGAACAACATCTAGTTTGACTTTTTGTTACTGAAGCATACAAGTCTGAAAAACACACCTTAGATCTACCATGTGAAATCAACAAATATATGAGTTGACTTTAAAAAATTGGGAGGGGTAAATTTTATCTTCTCTGCAGCTGTGAAAGCTGTAGGATGGAATTTTCATCTCTTTCCTGTAGATAAAATTATTGAGGAACAATATCTTGCATGGAATTCCTGAACAAAATAAGGACATAACAGTGAAAACTAAGGAAATTTAACATAATATGGACTTAACAATAATGCATCAATATTGGTTCATTAATTATGACAGATGTACTATATCAATATAACATGTTAATAATAGGGCCAGTTAGGTGTGAGGTACATGGAACTCTCTGTATTAGCAATTTTTCTGTAAATCTAAAATGATTCTGAAATTTAAATATTTGTTTAAACTATTATTAACTTTGGTAGAAGAAATTGAGGAGACAAAATTGTACAGAACGTTAGATGTTAACCTAAGAATTTGGGCATTTTTAATGATCAGTAAGAAGCCATTAAAAATATGTGGGGGGGGAGCATACCAAAAGTAATGCAGCTACGTAGGGAAAATTTCTCTGTGACTGCACAAACTATAGAAAGGGAAAGGCAGCATCTGGGAGACCAGTTGGGTTCAGTACTTTCGTGCAAAGTGATAAAGACCAGAATTCATATGGTGGTCGGTGTGAAGGAAAGTCAAAGATTGGACACAGTACAGATAAAGTAATTAACAATATTTGGCAATTTATTGGACATGAAGTCTATCAGAGAAACACAGTCTGGGTGATTTTGAAAAGGGATTTATAACATAATAAACTGGATATAGAATAGGAAAGTAACATATAATTTTAGACATAGAAACTACAGTTGCTGTTATGTAGGGTAAAAGAAGATATATTTGAGTTCCCAAGGCTAAATGAAGTTTAATCATTTCCTCCAGGAATGTCCTGTGTTTAAATAATTTGAAACCTCTTGGACAGTCTAGAATGTTTCTCTTGAAACCTCTAGAATGTCACTGTGGTCTGTTTCACAATCTTTGTAATGATGATTGTATTCTTATTTGAAATATTAATATTTTCTCGTAAGTGCACAGTGAGTCATACTCTCAATGCATAAACTAAGAATTGGGAATAAAATAGGAAAATTTCTAGCTGCCAGGCTACCACTTAATCAGTAATCTTTAATATGGATTCAGAATATTAATTAATAGTTTTAATGGAAGTCTAAAAATGGCACATGGCTACAATTCCAAATTCATTTGATAAAATGAAATTTTAGGTAGTTAATTTTTATTTTATTCTCATTTACATTTCTACTTTTGATTATTAAAAGTAATTTTATGTTCCATATCTCACAAGTGCAAAATAAATTACTTCTGAAACTTTTAAAGAAGTGTAAATGGTTGAAACTATCAAATTTGAAAGTGACCCACAAAACACCAGTAATGAGAGAGAGCTGAATTTGTTCCCATTGTGTGGAACAGTCCCCTTGATGTCAATGGATTTTCCTAAGAACGTTTTTGTAGGCAATTTGAAATGTTCAAATTAGAAATAACTATTAGATTAAACACAGTCTCAATTGGAGTTAAATTTTCATTTTATAGATGTGACCAGCTCTTTAGGGTCATTCTTATTAAAGAAACCACCTTTCATTAAAAAAAAAAATCTAACATTGCATCATCAAAAGAACAGCTATGAAATAGTTCTCTGGGTGGGAGAGAGGGAACTCACGTTCATTGTTGATTTGTACGATGCTTTTCTTTGGATTCAGTAAAATGTGACTTACAATTTTGTGATTAAAATAGATAAAGATGTATATATTTGACCACCAACTTGCCATGGGTACCAGAAAATGATAATGGAGTTTTTGTCACCCAAGGGGACAGATACCACAAACTCTCCTGTGATGAACTGTTCTCTCAAATCCCACTGTCATTGTTGTCTAAGGCTGACACTGAGAAGGGAGCTCCCTCAGGGGTGTGAAGTCCTGGAACATGATAGATTTATTTTTTCCGATCAGGTACAATATTTTCAGGGTGGTTGGAATCCTGTGAGAGTATTTTGGTCGGGATAAACCGTGTAGAGTTTGACTGCTCATTCAGATTACCCCTACTGCAATGCATACTACAAGCATCTTTGGAAATTTTTTCTCTGCTGAAAAAAGCTTAATACAATCATCTCCCATCTCCAGTCCATTTTCTCTGAAATTTTTAGAGGTCATGGGCTTTTCTCTTTGGATTGTTAGTGCGTTTAAAAATTCTTTAGGAAAAATTGTGTTTGCATATAGCAAGTATAATAAAACTTATATTTTATACTAATCAGCACATACTAATGCATTTTTTATTTTGTTTTATTTTTTGGTGAGAAAAAAAGCAAGGCTAGTGACTATTATATATAGGCTGATCTCTCTTTAATACGAGATTTGTTTTTGTTTTGTTGTTTCACAAACACCTACTGATATTTAAGTATCAGAGGTGGTTGCATGAGTACTTGTAGAAATGCTATACATTATAAAGTTGCTTTCATGTATCATCAGATACATGGAAGAATACTTGAAACTTTTTACATCATTGTAATGAATGTCAGATCTGGAATTTGTAGATTCATTTCTGGTATTGGCTCTTGGAGTCCAGAGTCCAGTTGCTCTGTAAGTAATACCAGTAATTATCTCTGTCTTTTACTAGGACCTTAACTTGCTAGGTCTTAAGTACCTTACCTGTAAATGAAAGGACCAAACTAGGTTATCTCTATCATGCCTTACCCTTTATAACGCTGTATGTATACAGACATATGGACTCTGAAAGGTTTTGCCACCGTAAGACTGATTTTTCAGCCTCTATGCAAATTCTACCAATTATTTCCTCAGTATAGAAATATGATTAATTCTATACATGTAATATCAATAACTAAAAATTCATTGAAAGGGAATTCATTTGTGCTGTCCCAAATTTTCAGCAGTCCTGTTGTTGCTCATAATAAGGATGGATGATGATATATTAATAATTAAAAATATTTCTGGGCAATAACGTTCATTCACTTAGTACTTTTTCACTGACTGTCTACACTAAGCCAGATACATCGTAGAGAGGGGAGACAGGATTCCTCACGGAGAATATGCATTCTAGTCAACATGAAGTCATAAGCGGGAGAGCCATGAAGGTAGTGAGGAGGTTCAGCCAGATTGCTCTCTGGGGAAGAGAGTTCCAAGCAGTGAATGACCAGTGCTCCCTGCTTATCTGGCATATTAAATGAAAAGCACAAGACTCTGGACTTCAAGAACCAAACTGAGGGTTACAGAAGGGAGGGGATTGGGGGAATGGGGTAACCAGGTGATGGGTATTAAGGAGGAGGGCACCTGTGGTGATGAGCACTGGGTGTTATAAGCAACTAATGAATTGTTGAACACTACATCAAAACCTAATGATGTACTATATGCTGGCTAATTGAACATAATAAATAAATAAATAAATGGCAGTGGAAGTAGTGAGGGGAATAAAAGCACAACTTCCAGCATGGCTCGGGGGCAGAGGAGGTGAGTTTTAGGTAGAAGGAGGCATTAGGGCAGAGAAAAGGGGTAGATGGGTAGTATAGCACCATATAGTCATAGAAAATTGAAAGGACACAATTTTTGGTTAATTATCTTACTGGTGATGCTTGTGATCTGTTTATTGAAAGAATCATCTAAATTGGGTTCTCTTACATTAAAATATCCAACTTTGTGGGAATTCTAAATTGTAATTCCCTGAAGACAACCTTTGTAAACATGTTTGTATGTTTCTTTAGTGCCTCTGGATGTATTTTGTGTGTGTGTTTGTGTGTGTGTGTGTATTGTGTGTGAGCATGGATGGGTGTATACACACACATACATATATTGCAATTGGATTCATCCCAAATATATAATTTGTGCATTTCCCTTGACACTTAGCATTGTATCTTGAGCAAATCCCCAACCTGTAAATCTTCAAAAGCATTGGTTGCATTCAACTCAGTATTCAAAACTGTAGTTGAATAAGTCTTTATTGATGCATGCCTCTATTTGGGGAAAATTCTGTATCATACACATATACATATACTTTATAATTACTTTTATAAACAATGGGCTGTTTTACTTTACTCTTACAAATAATGTACTCTTGAATTTATAAGAATATATCTTATTATTTTTTTAAGAATTGATCCTAGAAGCAAATTACTAATGTTTCAAAGAACATTAATGTTTTTTAAGGTACCTAATAAAAACTAAAACTCCATAGGAATTTTTTTAAGTTTTTATTTGAATTCTAGTTAGCTAACATTAGTGTATTATTAGTTTCAGGTGCACAATATAGTGATTCAACATTTCATACAATACTCAGTGCTCCTCACAAGTGTCCTCTAATCCCCATCACCTATTTAATCCATCCCCCCGCTTGCCTCCCCTCTGGTAACCATTAGTTTATTCTCTATACTTAAAAGTAGGTTTCTTGGGGCCTGGGTGGCTCAGATGGTTAAGCATCTGCCTTCAGCTCGGGTCATGATCCCAGGGTCCTGGGATCAAGCCCCATGTCTGGCTCCTGGCTCAGCGGGGAGCCTGCTTCTCCCTCTGCCTCTCCCCTCTGCTTGTGCTCTCTCTCTGTATCTCTGTGTCTCGAATGAATAAATTTTTAAAAAAAATCTTAAAAAAAAAAGTAGGTTTCTTGGTTTATCTCTCTCTCTCTTTTCCTTTTGCTCATTTGTTTTCTTTCTTAAATTCCACATATGAGTGAAATCATATGGTATTTGTCTTTCTGTGACTGATTTATTTCACTTAGCATAATACTCTCTAGCTTCATCCATGTCATTGCAAATAGACATTTTTCCAAAGAAGGCATACAGATTTATAAAATAAATTCCACAGGAATTTTAAAAAAATTAATAGACTATAGATTCCTCAAAATTTTCACATGGATAACTAGCCCAGTATCCATAAAGGGGATATTCTTAAGAAGGAAATATAATTGGCTTTTCATATTCATACTTAGGTTTCAGAAATCATATATGAAAAAAATAATTACCTTAATTTTTAGTCCAACACCCTAACCATATTCATACTAGGTTTTTATTATACTATTGGCATTATTTGGGCAAAAAAAAAAAAGAGTTTAGGGGATTGTGCTCAAAGGTTCTTTATCCAATTAGAATGTAAAGAGATCATTTAATGAAGTAAGAGAGTTCAGGTTTTAAATACAGCAGTTTAGAAAACCTAAAATTATTACCATAATATTCACACAGAAATATACCTTGTTTTATCAAATTATGCAACTGAAACTGAATGGAAAAAACAAAAATGAGCAAAATCATGAATTTTTAGTAGGTGGAATAATATATTTAGTATGTAGCTATGATCAGAGAATATGACTTCTGAATAAAACTGAAAATTCTCACGGGTAAAAAAAAATGATTCCATGCATGAGCCATATTACAAATCCTTTATAGTATCATATATGTTTGATGATGTATGATGTGTAAATTGTGTAGTCTTTACTTTGTGCCAGGTACAATTTTCAAAATAATCTAACCACAGCATGTTCACTAATTGCATTACTCTACCTAGCTATATTGTATGGCCCTCATTTGACAGTATAACTATATAACCTTTGAAAATGGTATCCCTTGTGATTTTTAAGTGCAGCATCAACATTTTGGCAGAATCGTTTTGCAGGCATTTAAGTTATATGCATTTGAGTTAAAAATTATATCTTCTGAAAAATGTCTGCAATATACTTTTTTCATCTGCTCTTGCTCACTGGAAGTATAAGGTATTAATTCTTTGGTGACTATTTACCAATTCATTAGTCAAAAGTGTTTCCCAAAATTGGGTATGAAGAAATTATAGACATTTAATTATTTTAGCCAAAATTCTATTAAATAAAAAATATATAGAGTAATGCAACACATTTTTTGTTCATTTTAAATTAACTTCATTCAAAAAAAAACAAACTTCATTCACTCATTAACTCATAACCATCTTAATACCACTTAGTGACAGAATTTAGTCAGATGACCATATGATTTATTATCCAAAGTGGCTCCTTTTTTAGGGTAAAAGTGGTACCTTTAGTACTTTCTCTGAGACTGATCTTTCAGGGCAAATCAAGGCTTCTTGTAAAGGGGTTTTAAATATAATAAAATAAGCAGTGATTGTGCAGGAAAACAAATATAAAGACAATGGAGAGATAAAAAGTGAAACCAAAAAAAAGCAAAACATAAAAACTAATATTGTTCTAGGTGGCTCCTCTGTGATTATTTTTTAATGTTAAAGCTTTTAACATTTGCATTTTAATTTTTAAAAAGAATACAAGATATTTTTGTTATTCATAGATGGAGTGTGTACACATCAATTAAAAGTTTAATAGCTTTACAAATAGCTTTACTCACCTCCCTTGTGTATTTGAAGTGGAAATGCTTAGTTTGAAAGAGAATCCATAAGAAAAAAAATTATTTAAAATTTAATTCATAGATAAGACAGCCAATCTAGAATAATTTTAGTTTCTACAAAGTGAAATATATCATCCTTACATATTTTACTTTTTCCTAAGTCAATAAACATGTTAATATTATGCCAACTAACAAAGGTATTTATTTTTAAGTTAAAGGCAAAACTGTATTTGAATGCATATGAGACTATGACTTTCTATTTTGAATGTGTACTAGAGCTTATTAAATTTTAATACAAGTAAACCAATTTAAGGTGACTTATGGTTTAATAAATGCCAGTGAGAATAGGAAGTTAAAAGGCTTATAAAATTCAGGAAGATAATTTCAACTTGATAATATTTCATGGTGCAGACTGACAAAAATTTGTTACTATTTCTTTTCATCCTCTATTTTCTGGTATCCAGACATTGATATTTAGCATTTTCATGCTTTGAATAACAGTTCTATGCTTATTATTAGATTGTCTGCAATTTTATGGATAAATAAATGAGAAATTCTCTATTTCTCAGCCATGTCCAAGAAGGATACTGCAAGCTTTCATTTCTACACAAGGATTGAATATTACTTTAACTAGCTGCCCTCTTCATTTATCAACAGTTAATTTTATCTGTATTAGTTACTTTTGCTTTTTACTTTTGTAATATTGTTAATATGTTTTGAAGTTAACTAGGCTGATATTTGGCAATCTTATTTACAATGAAATAAAACTTTCAAAGCCTTTTATTAAAATGAGTTAAGATGTACCATAAACTAGTTCAGCTAGTTTCTTCCATAATAATTTAAATATTTTATTTAATGTAAAATAGTTACATCTGGGAATTCTACAATGTTGTATGTATTTCATACCCGTTTATGGGAATTCATCTCTAAAAGTGACAATGGTCGATGAATTAATATAATCTAGAACAGAAGGGAAGAACACTAATTTGTATTTTCATATTCACTTATTCTAGATTAGTACTTTTCTTGCTTTGTTTCTTTTCTCTTTTCTTTCTTTTTATTTTTTTTAAATCTCCTGTTCATGTTGTTCCTTTCAAAGGGGAGGAAAAAAATGCTTATTTAATTTTTCTAGCTCATTTTATAAAAGTAAACCTCATTCTCCGAATTACCACTTCAATTAGAAAACAAACATTGTGTATGTATAAACATACATATTCAGTGGGAAGATAATCTATATGATACAATATCTGATTTTATATGTATTTGAACTTGTTTTACAATCAAAGCATTTCATGTCCATTTCTCTAATAAATAAGCTCTTAAGAGGTTTAAGGATTTCTTCAATTCAAGAAATAGAGGCAGTAGAATTTCCCAGCTTTCCCATAGCCAAAGGAAATCCATGACACAGCTTCGATTAGAGGGTATAGTTCCTGATTCCTCATTTCAAGGGATATAACTATTGTCAGGACTTCCACTTTACGATATGGCCACAATTTTCAAATACCAAGGAAATTACTGCTGTTATAAGAAAAAGGGAGCACTTGATTACAGATCAATAATTTTTTCTGTTTCAGTGTGATAAACTCATTGTGAATTAAAATAGTATTTCAGGAAGAAAAAAATTTTTAAAGGAAACTGATATGTTCTCTTACTTTTATAAGTATATCAAGGAGTTAGGACACAAAATATATTTTCTCAAATAATACTCAAATTCTCAAATGCAGGTATACTGAAAAAATTTTGCATTGCTCTTTCATATTTTATCTTTTTAAAGTCTGGGCATATTATTAGAGGAATTACAGGTTGATCAGAGTAGAGATGGGATCCTATATATATACTTTATATGGTAATGGTGAATTAAATTGCTTAAAATCATCTGTGTCTTATTTCATATATTATTGTGGCAATACAATAATTTAACACTGATGATCACTTTATTTTTTTTTAATTTTCAACTACACAGCAATATCTGTTATAAGAAGGATTAAATTATTACACAACCCTTCACTTCAAATAATTGTTTTCTTAATTATATTTCTTTTTATGCTACTTTCTCACATTTTATGATCTTTTATTGTCTTTGGATAATATACATATTGCAAAAAAAAACAGTTTTATAAATCCCTGATTTAAGAAGAAAATCTAAAAACCTATTATGCTTTTACAGTTTCATATTCTATATTCTTTTGCAATAATTTAAGCCATGTCTTCAGAGACCAATTGAAGTCAAAAGAGTTTGTAAGAATACTTCCAATTCATAAACTGTAGATACATAAATTTTAGAGACTATATTGCAGCACTCAGTGAAGTATATTTTTTAGTCGATCTACGCAAAGAATGGCGTATCAGGAAGGTGTAGATAATTGATGGCAACATGTCCTGGATATTTCATAGCCAAGTTCTATATATTTTTTGTGGGTCAAGCTAGATGCGAAAGAAATCAATCCTACTTTGATGTTTCAAAAGTTGCATCTTGACTCAGTTATTAAGATGTAAAATCTAGAAGTAGGTAAAACAGTCCAAGTATATGACTCTTCATGCTATGTTTTCTCAGCCAAAGGTATTTATTACTAACAATGCCTGTTGGAGAAGGGTTCTTTCTGCAATATTTTTGGAGCACAATGTAATTCCTACATTATAATAGCTACTTTTTTATGTGTAAAATCATGCTCAGCAATTCCTTGTATACTTACCATCATAGAAAGCAGTTGTTAGAATTCAAAAAGTAATGAATATGAAAAGGTGTCAATAAGATTGAAGGACTATCCTGGTGTCAGTCTTCCTCTTCCAGGCAGGGATTCCCTGTCGAACTGAATGTTCTGTATTATTAAGAAAAGTGTCATGACGCATTAGCTAATTCAGAAGTTAAAAGCAAATTTATAACCTTCAAAGTGAAGTCTATGTGAATTTATTTATTGTTGAATAAACACACTAAGCAGTAGTTTTAGTCTCCATATTAAACAATATGAAGGTAAATTTTATTTTGTTTTGTATTACCCTGAAGTCTCCTGAGATCTGCATGTGATTATTTTAAGGTTTTTAGCTTTTTTTTTTTTCACTTTGTTTTGCTGCAAACCGAAATACAGTCACAGTATATGGTAGTATAATTGTTCCATTTTAATAGAGTCTATTTTTTCCCTAGTCCTCAGAGAGATCCTATGTAGGCCATTGCCAGATGTACCATTCTAGAGTATATTAATCAAGGATGGCAACTCCTGTGTGTCCAGAGAGCTGGGTCAGAATGTTTCTATAATTCCCTGATGAGGAGTAGAAAGATATTGGCCTTTATGCCATATAGACTTTAGTGTTTTGTATGTTATTAACCAGTTGATTGCTGCTCAGCATACCTGCTAAGTAGGACACACTTTTGTTCCAGTAGGTGAAGGCCTCAATTCTCCAATTGAATATAATTTTTAGAAGAGGTTGTTACTGCCTGCAAGAAATGAAATCAACTATGTTTTTCTTTTCCAAATAAGTTAAAATTGAGTGTATGCGGAAGGGGAAGTTGAATTGCCTTTTCTCTGTTGTGAGGTATCTGGTATAAAACAATGGTTCCAGGGGCACCTGGGTGGCAAAGTCGGTTAAGCAGCGGACTCTTGGTTTCAGCTCAGGTCATGATCTCAGGGTCCTGAGATTGAGCCCTGCATCGGGCTCTGTACTCAGCCCAGAGTCTGGTTAAGACTCTCCCTCTGCCCCTTCCCATACTCTCTCACGCGCACCCTCTCTCTCTCAAAATAAATAAATCTTAGGAAAAAAATGGCTCCAAATATGTTGATAATTTACACCTTAAAAAATTAAGTAATTCTCAAAAAGGAGGGGCATGATCACATTCACTTTGTAAATTTTCGCCTCTTAACATCAATACTAGCTTAGCTCCTCCGTTTTGAGATGCTGCCAGAAACAAGTCTGTCATATATAAACATACAAGATAAAAGTAAGATTGCAAATGAGAAAGAAAGAAAAAAGGAAGGAAGGAAGGAAGGGATAAAGAGGGAAGGAAGGAAGGGAAAAGACTGGTTTCTAAAGATAAGTTATGTCTTCAGGGGAAATTGTATTTACTCCAATCATTTTAGTAAAAATCAACCCATTTTTAAGTTACAGCCTGCTGATTATCAGTCCCCTCCCCCAACTAAGCTTTTCTGAAGTTAAGTTAATTTTGGATAGGAAAATTGGGCCAAATTTAAGAATTATTGACCAATGCAGTAGAATACTTTGCCATTTATCACATCTCTACTTTGCATTAAACTCTTTACATATATCATCACTGCCTCACAGATGAAGTCTCTGTAATTTAGATGTTATTCCCACATTACTAAAAAAGGGGTTATGACTTTGGGATTCTTGTACTTTAAGTCTGCTCAGGATATCTTGGTTCATGTAGAAGTAGACAGTGAAGACGAAAACCTGGATTCTGGTTTACTTTTGCCACTTGTCCCTTTAACACCGGATTTCAGGATCCTGTTGAAGGAATAGCAATGCCCCATCTTCTTGAGAGATGAAGTTCAAGTGTATTGATAAATGTGAACACAGCTTGTAAACTCTATACATATACGATACGATAACAATTGTTCTTACCAAGAAATAAGGATTGATGGTTGATCTTTATATTTTATTTGTAACTATTACCTTGGTTTTCTAAACCTGTTACTTTTAACTTCCAACAGACAACACTTTATGAAAATACTATTTCATTCTAGAACACAAAAAGAAAACTGCAGATGGTATAAAATTATTTAAATCCTCAGTTTTTGAGGGCTAAATTCTTCCTATTTTGTAAATTTTCAAGAGTGTGTTTATAATTTCATATAAGCTAATTTATTTAGTCCTAACACTTTAAGAAAGAAAATCATATTAATTGAATAGAAAAACATATGAAAATAGGATATCATTAGAAAATGTCAGTGTTACTTCAGATTATTTGAACAGAAGAAAATACAGGTATATACTTTTTTGAAAACAAAAAAATAAGGGAAATAATTTGACAGTTTTTAAATGTTTTAGAATTAATTCTTTCACTTAGTCTTACATATATCAAAGCATTAATAGTGAGATTTAAATTTATTGCTATCGTTTACATTAGATGAAGGAAGTTAGTGGTTCTCTTTTTTAAATAAGGTATAAGATTTTATGCATTTTGAGTATTAACAATAGAGATTAGAAAAGAATTATAAATTGAAATTCACAATGGGGAAAAAAAGTTTTCCTTCTAAATGGCAGTGAAACTGCCAAAGTTTTTATCTGTGTTAGTAGAGGAAAGGAGTCAAATATGAAGGTTGGCAATGTTCTCATCTACTTAAATTCCTCCCACATCCACAGTTGATTGACACTCAACAAATTGATCATTGCCCACTTGATTTTTTTAAATAATTCTCAAGTTTTGTGGATTTTTAAGTAGACTTAAATCATCAGGAAATACTTGCATCAAGCTGGATCATTTGTGTGGCTTTTGTCTTTTATCCCTTATTTATTTATTCATTATTAAGACTTTACTTTTTTAGAGCAATTATTTGCTTTTTTTATGGTAGAGAATCCATTTTTTCTGGAGACAATCTTCCATTCATTTAGGCGTCCGCTCACATTTTCAGAGGCCCCCTCTTCATTGAGCTGCATGCAATTGTTTTCATTAAGTTGAAAACCCATGAATTCAGGTTGGTTTTCTACTCTTTCTAGACCTTCATGGCTAAACAGAGTAGTTCTTATTTATTCATAAAATAAAATTATTTTTATGCATATTCGCCATGTTGCAGAACAACATTTTAGCAAGTTTTTGCATGAGTGTTTCGTGCTAGAAATCTAAGATGATTTTCCTTATTCCTGATGGGATATTAGTTTTATAAGCTATCGTCTCAGATTTATGTGAATGTAACATGTATTATACACTACTCATACAGAAAAAAAAATGCAAAGATTTTGCCAGATAAGCAGAATAGAGAAAATGTTAAGAAGCCAACCCTCTCTTACATCCAACATGAATAGCTCTGTTACCATGTTATCTGCTATTTAGGTTTATTATAAACACATTTCTACCAAAAGTGAACTATGAACCACTTGTTACCAAATCACACTGCTTGGATAAGAATGACCATCTTTATATGTTCTCTATGTAGAATCAAAAGTCAAATATCCTAGAATGTTTTTTTAAGATCATAGAATACTAATAATGAAATAAAACACAGTCTATATGTTTAGCATCCTCATCCTACAGCTGAAAACAAAAGTGAATTTTTTTAAGGCTGCCAAGATAGTTGGAAAGGGGGTCAGAAACAAAACAGACTACAAGTCTGCCATACTTCACATTAAATGAATTTAAGTTATGTTTGTTATTTGAAATCAAATAGATCATAATCCTATATATCTTTCCATCATTCTTTCAAATATATTAAAACATACTTTAGTATTCCAGATATTCTTCAGTTTCTTTCATGAATAATCAAGTCATAACAGTGGGACATTTAAATTCCACGACAGTGAACATCCATAACCTTGATAAAGTAGTAAAATGTATATTTTGGTGTAAATTTCGGTGTACACAGAAATTTCATCAAGAGGATTTTCACCTTAATCTGATATATTTTGTGGCATCATTGACCTATAAAATGTTCTGAATTGATTGAATTGGTTATATTTCTATATATATGTATAAATATGAAAAGTATATAAAAAGATACATATAAGAGGAGAGGGTTTTTTGTTTGTTTGTTTTGCTTATTTTTTAAATAACATAGGATCATTCATATGCTTATTTTAAGTACCATTACTGAGAGATACTTATGGGAACGAACTTCTCTGGTTGACCTGATAGAGAAATTGAGGTTACAGAACATTTACCTGTGAGGAGGCACAATTGTGAAGGAAAACCAGGGTTCCAACATTGGTCTTTCGTGTTTTATAAAGATCATACTGCTTTCTCTCAATCTTCCTGGGAAACAGCAGGCAATTATTTCTGCTTATGTTACTGAAAACACCAAACAGCACCATATTTTGTTTTGAACAATTTACAATACTAATTTTGAGTATTAACTAGTGAAATGAATTCACCTGTTTTACAGAAATCATTAAATAATGTGAACCCCTCAAAAAATATTCTAACATATTGTCTCTCACTCTGAAGCTGATTCATTCAGGTCATAGAGATATAATAATCAGAGATGTTGTCTTGTAAAATGGCCTTGAACACTGCCAAAACCAGTTTTCAGAGCTAAAGAAATCAAATTAGCAGTCACCTTCACGTTATGTAGCATATATTTATGGGGGGAAAAAAGTGATCTTTGGCACAGTGTGGAAAGTCAGAATAAAATGTACCAGCTAATCATTTCATGTCAACAACTGAAAGGGAAAAAAAATAGAAAAGCCTTGACATCTTTATTTCCCCACTCTGATTCAGTTCTATGTAAACAGAGCTCCGTTTTGACAACTGTTTAGCTCAAGGCGCAGATTTGAAGTATTAAAGATAATGGCAGATTTATTAGATTAACTTTTGCCAGGATCTTTTAGTGTCCTAGATAATTACTAGCCATGGTACATTTGAATGGTTTCAGCGTGCATTATTGTAATGTGTGCATTCCCTTGTAGGCATTGACGTTGTGTCAAAAGAGATATTAGAGTCTATATTTAGTTATGTTTCATTGATTTGTGTTTTTAAAGTTTGTGTGTGTGTGAAATAATTCATATTTCTGGTTTATTTCTTCCCCAAATTAAAAAAAAAGAGGTGAGGTTTCCTTTCTATTAATTTCCTGAATTTTAAAGAAACTATTCTTATTCCTTCAGTTATCTTTCTAATTTTAATTATTGATCTGTCGTTCTTTGATTACTCAAGTGAGCACCACCAGAATTGCTTCATCAAATTTGCACATTATATGTCTCCCTTCTGTTTTGTATGATTAATTCATACAGTCTCTGCATACTTGCATTTTTATTCCGGATCTAATGCCTTTTTATTCTTCTTTTATCTTTATATTTGTTTTTTACTAGCTGTTTTATTTATAGATTTTTTTTACAAGGCATGTTTTTATCACTACTTTTTATAACTCTTAATTTGGTTTGAAGGTTTTTGATTAGCTTAATATTTTGTACGGATTTCCCTAACAGTCCCTGATTTTTGTTTGTGGCAGTGTGGATTTTTCTCACAAAAGCAGTAAAGATTTTCTTTTTTTCACTTTTCTTTTCTTTTCCTTTTTCCTTTTCTTTTCTTCTTTCTTCTTCTTCTTCTTCTTCTTCTTCTTCTTCTTCTTCTTCTTCTTCTTCTTCTTCTTCTTCTTCTTCTTCTT